>NC_142940.1:54292909-54347909 GCF_046866305.1 Octopus bimaculoides | reverse complement strand
ACCGATCTTCTCTTTTATTCTGCTTCTTTCTTCTGCTCTCAATCGTATTCTCACGTTTAGTTTTTGTTTATTTAAATAAATGGAAAGGAAGACAGAAGCTGAAAGGTAGGGAAAGATTGTTAATGTTTTCAAGGGAGAAAAATCTGCCAGCTGAATTGAGCACGACGAGAGTAAGTGCCTTCTTCCCTTTTGAAATGGGTGGCGCCCATCGTTGTGAAACAACTGGGAGACATAGCTTTAATGTAAACTACTTATAACAACATTTCTTCTCCTCATATTTTCACACACTTCAGATTATTTCTAGCTCTGGGGAACTATTCAACTGAAGAACAGGGGACTAAATTTTAAGATAACCCCTTCCTCGCTTTTGTTTTTTTTTTTTATTTCTGCTTCCCTCATTTGAAGCTCCATATTTTTAGATAATGATATTCTGGCATTCCCCAAGTTACAGAAGCTTTACATTCATGAAAACTTTGCTCTAACATAGAGTTCCGTAACGCTAATCATATCATGGAAATGAACGGGGAAAATGGGTTTAGTATTACCTACATTAGGGTAAGGTTTACAGGAGAGCAACGCCTTTCGTAATACGAGTCAAGCCCACACCATGAATATTATTGTATTTTAAATGGTTTAAGGTTATGCAAGGAATCTGAATCATTAAATTGCTGGTTACTTTGTTAATAATTGCAAAACCCTTGAATAAGTTGGTACCTTGAGAAAATGTAAACTCGTCAAACAGTTTGTCTCCGTATTAAACGGCTTCGAGCCAAAAGTTGTTGTTCGTATTTATTTAATAATCCTTTCTACCTCAGATGTAATTGATGCAAAAGGAAAAAAAACAGACGTAAAAACGTTATATTGTTAATAAAGTACACAGGGACGCCCTGCGCATTAAAAATATAGCAGTAGTTAAGTCAGTGACATTTCATATAGAGAGGTTTAAAAAGCAAAACTGTCAGAAGCTAACTGAATATCAGTCAAGTTACTGTTTCTTACTCAGAATATGTTAAAACTAATTTAAACCCCAGTTAACTTAGATTAACGAGAATATTCTGCTAAATTTTACTCAGTTGCCTTTGTGTTGGTATTCGAGAACTATGCTCTAATGTTTGTGAACAGCACATAATATTAGACTTGAGCAAGGAGAAAATAGAATCCAATAATACGTGGCAAAAATATGTTTTACGTCGGCTTTAGAAGTTATTTTTATGAAAAATGTATGAATGTTTATATATATATATATATATATATATATATATATATATATAAACATTCATACATTTTTCATAAAAATAACCTCTAAAGCCGACGTAAAGCATATTTATCTATATATATTTATATATATTACTATATATTTATGTATGTATTTATATATGTATATATGTATATGTATATATATATATATATATATATATATATATATATATATATATATATATATTCATGTAAATGTATATATAAATGTGTGTGTGTGCATATAGATATGTATATGTATGGATATATATATATATATGTGTGTGTGTGTGTGTGTGTGTAAGATAAGCTAAATGACAATTCTTCAATGTCCCGCCATCATATTTCCTGTACGAAATGACCTCCAACTCGCTGTAACTTCTGGCTTGATATACTAAATGTATTAAAAACCAACATTACGTGATTTATGTTTATCGTACCAGGAAAAAACTACCAGGAAATATATTTTTCTAAAAAGTTTCCGTTTTATTTTTATTTTATGTTGTTTTTGTGACAATTCTTATAAGTGTCAAACGATCTCGAGGTTTTTGCAGTATAGAAAATGTTGTCACCTCTACTTTTCTTCCCATGGGGAAACTTTAAACACAGTTCATAAAAATTATTTCTTCGAGAATCATTCTGCCTATGAAAGACACAAATTCCAGTAGCTACGCGTCTACAGAAGATATATACCTCCGCCTTAGCGAAGGAGGAGGTATTGTTTTACAGTTGTGCTTGTTTGTTTGTTCGTGGACAAGATATCTCAAGAACCGCTGGAGGGATTCGGATGAAACTTTCAAGGATGTTTGGCCTCGTGACTAGCATGATCTCATTACATTTTGGGATCGATCCGGTACCGGACAAGGATTCTGGATTATTTTTATTGTTTTTCTACTTAATTTTTGAGAGCGGTCGGGTTCATTTTTTTCTATTCTTGTTTGTGAGAGCAGCTGATTTTATTTCAGATATTCTCATTTTAAAAATCATCTCAGGCTAATCATTGAGAGGACATTGGTGTTGTCCTGGCGGAGGTTTGCACTCTCTGAGTGCTCTTGATTTTTTGCTTTTAAATCGTCGTATCTGGTGAAGCCATCATTTACGGAGCTTCAATGTTACACTTATAAAATTAAATGCTAAGCTTACCCTTTACTAGTTATAAAGATTATATGCTCGAGAACTCATCAGCACTACCACATCGCAAAACAGAATTTTAATTTAGAAATCTTCGTATTTGTTTTCTAATGTCTCAAATGAGCGGAAAACATCGAAGACAATTATTTGTATTTAAATATTTTTCAAAAATTTGATTTGCAAAATTTCAGTTCATTAAGGTGTACTTATTCAAAATAAATGAAAATATGATCGGCTTTGAGTTAGTTTTAAAAGTTTGATTAAAAAGATATAGTATTTCAAGATATAATGATGGCGTTGGTGTATCTAAGCAGGTGTGTGAGTGTGTGTTTGCGCGCGGGCGCGTACCGACTTCGATTTTGTCTTTCATCTTTTCGAGGTCGATATAATAAGTACAGGTTGAATACTGGGATCGATGTAATCGGCTAGGCCCACCCCACTCGCCCGAAATTACTGGCCTTGTACCAAAATTTGAAATCAATATTGAAAATAAACTTAAGGCGGTGAGCTGTCGGAATCGTTGGTAATCCGGGCAAAATTCTTAGCGGCATTTCGTCCGTCTTTATGTTCTGAATTCACACTCCGCCGAGGTCTACTCGACCTCTCTTCCTTTCAGAGTCGATAAAATAAATACCAGTTTAACACTGGGTCGATTTAATAGACGTAGCACTTACCTCAAACCAGCTGGTTGGTATCGAAATTTGAAACCAATATTAAAAATAAACCACATCGAGCTAAGAAAAAAACAACTCATGGTAGGTCAATGGCATGAAATTTGATAAATAAATTAAGAGGTGACGTACTGACTGGCATACGAAAAAATAAAATTATTGTTTTATTGAAGTGTTTTCTTACTTACAGAAAGAAAACAAAAATCTAACAAAAATTATGTTAACCTCTATCAACGTAAAGAAGTAATTTTAAAAAATTAGGAATTAATTACTCTAAAATAATTTACATATCCCGGGGATTTAACTATAAGAGCTATTTAAACAGCGAGGTTAACTGTATGTTCATTGGCTCAGGAACACAGAATTTCAAGCGCAACCCTAAAATTTGGGAGTGGGCCATGGAAACGCTTTGAATATTCTCTTGGAAGACTTCATCGCCAAAACGAAAGAAGAGAGAAACATATTTGGACCGATTTGAAATTTTACTTTTTTCAGTGTTCTTTTATTTTCTCACGTGTATCAGTCATTTGACTGCAGCCATGCTGGAGCAGCGGCTTTTTAGTCGAACAAATCGACACCCAGGACTTTATTCTTTCTAAGACTAGTACTTAGTCTATCGGTCTATTTTGGCGAACTGCTAAGTTATGGGGGAGGTAAACACACCAGCATCTATTGTCAAGCGATGGTGGAGGGACAAACACAGACACACAAACATATACACACAAACATATGCACACACACACACGCTCGAAATGAGGAGTAGATAGACAGCCGACAGCTGACTAAGGGTCGTTTTTGTGTTACTTGTCCTGTTTCCATTTTTTCTCTCGTTGTTTGCGTTAATTTCGCGTGCAGGCTGTTCCGTTGATCGGATCAACTGGAACCCTCGTCGTCGTAACCGACGGAGTGCCACGATATTTATATATATATATATATATATATATATATTTCGTTTTGGGATTTGGCTTGCAAGATTCTTTATGTGAGGTCGTGTGTTGAAGCATATTCCGTTGTGCCTGAGGAGAGTCATTCTCTTTTAATGCCTTATAATTTAACACACTCACCGGTAAAAACTATTGAAAAGGTTGCAACGAAAATTTTAGAAAAATAAACAACAAATATGTGAAAATTTTACCGGTGAGCGTGTTAAATTATAAGGCACTGATTGGAGTTCCGTTTAGTGGGGAAGTGACCTGCTCGCCTAACCAGTGGCCTCTTTCGAAAGCTACGACACTTTGAACATCCGATAGTCGGGTTAATGCAGTTGTAAAAAGAAAAAAAGCATCTTCTTCTTCTTCCTCGTCTCCTTCTCCCCATTCTGTCTCTCTAATATGTATTTGTATGTATGCCTAATATACGCACTTCTATATTTATATACATTCATACTCACTTTGCACAATGCAATTCATACAATGTTCATAGGCACGCATATGAACACATTTCATCTAAAATAACCTGCTCGTGTGGACATTGGTGCATGCGCATATGTCGTTTTAACTCCATAATTCACTGTGATACAGAGAGCGATAACACAGATAACATCGCTTGCACAATTATGTAAATGATATCGATACGAAAACAGGCACGATATCACGTTATTCTAATGAATCCGCAACCGTTATGTTAGGAGCTATTACGCTAGCCACAGATATCCTGGAAAGACAGATCATTTCTGATAGCCTGAAATGCTATTTTTAAACATGTTTTCGGTGTTGTTCTTGCTGTTGTTGCCGGCCGTCTTCGGCGTCGTCGTTATTGTTGTCTAAGCTGTGTAATGTCACCAGCGATGGTGATTGTAATAGGGTTGCCGTTGTTCAGATGAGAGATCTGGCGATAGCCGTCGATGGAGACTGCTGCTGTTGTTGTTGTTGTTGTTAGTAGTAGTAGTAGTAGCGTAAAGGCGCGTAGCTTAGTGGTTTGGGTATTCGTCTCACGATCGTAAGGTCGTCAGTTCGAAACGTGGCTGCGCGTTGTACCCTTGAGCAAGACACTTTATTTCACATTGGTCCAGCTCACTCAGCTGGCAAAAATGAGTAGTGTCTGTAATTCAAGGGGCCAGCCTTGTCATATTTTTTTTTCTATGTCACGCTGAGAACTACGTTAAGGGTACGTGTGTTTGTGGAGTGCTCAGCCGCTTGCGTGTTAACCTCACGAACAGGCTGTTCCGTCGATCGGCTCAACTGGAACATTCGTGTTCGTAACCGACGGAGTGCCACTTTTAGTAGTAGTAGTAGTAGTAGTAGTAGTAGTGGTGGTGGTGGTGGTGGTGGTAGTGGTGGTGGTAGTAGTAGTGGTGATGGTGGTAGTAGTAGTAGTGGTGGTGGTGGTGTTGGAGATTGCTTTCCTACTGTTGAATGGTGTGGTAATGGCGGTGGTGTGGGGTGAGGTACCTGCTTGGTCTGACCTTAGTCTGACTTCAGATAAGGATTTTAATAACGAGTTATATATGTTTGCCTGTTACCTTTTACTTGCATCAGTCGTTGGACTGCGGCCACGCTGGGGCACCGCCTTAAAAGATTTAGTCAAAGAAATCGACCGCAGTACTTTTTCTTTTTTCCAAAGCTAGTTCTTATTCTATCGATCTCTAAGCCGAACCGCTACGTTACAGAAACATACCCAACACTGGTTGTCAAACGGTGATGGAGACACACATACACGCATACACACGGAAACAAACAAGCACACACATATTATGGGCTTCCACGCAGTTTCCGCTTTTCAAATTCACTCACAAGGAAATGGTCATCCCAGGGCGAGAATAAAATATATTTTGCCACACAGTAGGACTGGAATCGAAACCACAAAAATGAACTCAGACTATTTTCAAGGAGCTGTGACAAGGAGTTCATATTCGTTCTTAGGGACATTCAAGAACACCCACATCACCACATCACTGTGTTATGATGAACGGCAACTGTGACAGGGGCTTAGGGTATAATTAAGCACAGTTCCGAAACTGTAACCGATATCAGATGTTCAGTTGTTCCTTTCAACCTATTAATAAATAAATAAATAAAACTGGCACTCCGTCGCTTACGACGACGAGGGTTTCAGTTGATCCAATCAACGGAACAGCTTGCTCATGAAATTAACGTGCAAGCGGCTGAGCACTCCACAGACATGCGTACCCTTAATGTAGTTCTCAAGGAGATTCAGCCTGGCACAAAGTGTGACAAGGCTGGCCCCTTTGAAGTACAGATACAACTGGGTTTTTTTTTTCCAGCTGAGTGGACTGAAGGAGTGTGAAATAAAATGTCTTGCTCAAGGACACGACGCGCTGCTGGGAATCGAACTCACGACCTTAGGACCATGAACCGAATGCCCTAACCACGTGGCCACACTCCTCCACCAAATTATTGGTGTGTAGTTATACACCGGACAGATTTTACGAGACCACTAGTTCCGGATGAGTAATACTGATAACCATGTATAAGGCGGCGAGATGGCAGAATCGTTAGCACGCCGGGCAAAAGCGATTAGTGACATTTCGTCTTCTGCTACGTTCTGAGTTCGAATTCCGTCGAGGTCGACTTTACCTTTCATCCCTTTCGAGATCGATAAAATAAATACCACTTGATCACTGAGGTCGATGTAATCAACTAGTCTCTTCCCCTGGAATTACTGGCCTTGTGTCAAAATCTGAAACCAATACTAATAACCATATATACACGCATTAAATCATACACACGTCCAATATAAAGGTGTACAAAGATATTCTTGGTTCTTATGTGTATATTGAGACGTCAAATGTGTGTTATGGTTTTATAAAAGCAAACAAAAAAAAAAGAACTATTTCTGTGCAGATAAATAGCAACAGATAAAACAGTGTATAAACTGTAAAATTTGAGTTGAAAGCAAACTAGCTGTTATCTGCATAATTCGATCTGTTGTACCATGGAAGTCATGAGAGAATCTATCATCTTCCTAACATATTTATAAACTGATCAATAAGTCGCAGGATCTTTCGGGTCCTTTGTATTCTTATTTGCAGCTATTTGATATATATATATCTGTTTATCTATCTATCTATCTATCTATCTATCTATCTATCTATCTATATAAATATGTATATATGTGTGTGTGCGCGCTTGTGTGTATGTGTGTGTGTGTGTGCATGTGTGTGTGTGTGTGTGTGTGTGTGTGTGTGTGTGTGTGTGTGTGTGTGTGTGTGACATGTCCAAAAAGAAGCCAATTTGTTTTTAATATAAATTAATAGTTCCCTCTCTCGCTCTCTCTCTCTTTTTCGCTTTCTCTCTCTTTCCCTCTCCCTCCTCTCTCTCTCTCTCTCTCTCTCTCTCTCTCTTAATCTCCTCTCTTGCTATGATATACTTCATCAATAATTTATTCTGTCTTTGTCCTCTTTTTGCAGAACACACCTATGTAAAAATCAAGCAGTTATAACCTTTCCCAGAGACCAGTGCAGGCACTCAAGCGGTGTCAGCGACACCTGTTCTAGTCGAAGTGGCAGCACTGAAAGTGTTAGTCGCGAAATTCCATCAAGCAAAACAAGGGTTACAGTTGTCCACAACCCAACAAATTCAACGATATTTAATAGCAGAGACGTATCTCAATTCGAGAGGAGTAACTCAGACAAAAATAACAGAAGAGCATCCCAATACGAAAGGAGTACTTCAGAGAGAAATCATCACTGTTTCCCTCACAGACTTGGCCGAAATATTGGCACGCTGTTCTGTAAATCCAAAATGTTACGTTTGGGTGTGTTGCTATTAGTTTTAATAATTTGGGTTGGTGTAACCTATTCAGCAATAAAGAATCAATCAGTGGGTAACGGAGGTCAGTTGAAACAAGCTAACAACACATATCACCCATCACACCAGTTGGTAAGTCTCTTCTCTCACCTCATTTGTTTTGACTGAAAATGTTGATGTTTGATTTCTTGCCGCTTTTTTCGACTCCTTTTGGTCATTTGTTGTCAGTATCCTCATCACATTTATGCTCATCATCACCATCATCATCATCACCATCATCATCATCAGTAGCATCAACGTTATTGTTATTACTGTTATCATGCCTACGTCAACGAACATTCTTTTAAATTTATGCCCATCAAGTATCGTAAACATATGGACTACATACATACGTACGTATGCATGGATGTGTGTATGTTAAGTATGTATGTATGTATGTATGTATGCATGTATGTATGTATTCGTTCAAAGCTGGTGGTTCACTCCGTCGCTATTCAGAATTTTGTGCTACTTGTTGCCCGAAGGATCGCTTATGACTTGAAAGTCTGATTAGCATCAAACGAATAAACTCTGCTACATGTTTGGAATGCGTGCGTGTGTGTGCAGAGAAAGAAAGAAAGAAAGAAAGAAAGAGAGGAGGAAAATATTGATTAAAAGAGGTGAAGGAGAGATGAAAAGCTAGACTACTTCAATTAGAAAATAATAGTGACCTGGATGAAAAGAGAAAACAAAACTGGCCTCTTATATCATATAAGTTCGTCCATCACACTGTTCTCTTTTGTAATATCTACCAACCATGTAAACTGTCGAGCTGTAGAGAATTTGTTAAGGTCTATCTTAGAAGAGAAGAGAATGACAGACAATCAGAAAGGTCACGGGAATGGTGACTGTTATATAGTAGAGAATAGACAGAAGAAATAACAGTAACCGAGTCTGTCCACGCATCTATTGGCCGAACATTCACCAATCATTTGACTGGGCAGGATCCTCATGTATGTTGATATACATTAAACAGTGTAATGTACAATTTGCATGTGGAGTTTGGACTAAGCAGACGATCAATTGTTCGTGACGCAGATCTTCTGACGATAAATGAGTAACTTAACACTTCTTTGTGATACAGCCTTGACTTGAAACGAAAGCATTCAATATTTTATACAACTGGGTTCATGTCTGCTTTTTTTTTATTTCTTTTATCTTTTACTTGTTTCCGTCATTAGACTGAGACCATGCTGGGGCACCGACTTTAAAAAAATTCTGTCGTATGAATCGACCCCAAGACTATTTTTTAAAGTCTGGTACTTAATCTATCGATCTCTTTTGCTGATCCGCTAATTTACTGGGACATAAACACCCTAACACCGGTTATTAAGCGGCGGTGGGGGACAAATACAGACACAAACACACACACACATGACGAGCTTCTTTCAGTTTCCGTCCATCAAATCCGCTCACGAGGTTTTAGTCGGCCCGACATTATAGTAGAAGAAATGTGCCCAAAGTGTCACGTAGTAGGACTGAACCCATAAGCATGTGGTTGGGAAGCAAGCTTCTTATCACACAGCCACACCTGCTAAGAGTATTTTTTTTTTCATTTCACCTAACTTGTTAGCTTAAAACATTAAAGAACAGATGTTGTCGTATCAGTTTAAATAAAGGTCGACCTCTGTATAAATCCCAGGGAGGGTTTGTGGAGTTTTGTCCTTGATTGTAGAGTCAAATAAATGATAATCTGATACTGGTAGGAGTACTCAGCCGGGATTAATATGCCCCCTGGGGATCCATGTAATATTTTGCTGTTAAAATTTACGTTCAATAAATTGTTTATACTTCCACAATATTTAAAATATTTTAATATCTTTATGTAATCTCTAATAATTATTTAAAATTTTTGCCACAAAGGCAGCTCGGGGTAGGTGTGGATGAGTCGATTACATCGACCCCAGTGTTCAACTGGTACTTATTTCGTCGACCTCGGCGGAATTTGAACTCAGAACGTAGCGACGGGCGAAATACCGCTAAACGTTTCGTCCAACGTACAAATGATTCTGTCAGCACACCGCCTTCTATGCAATTTCTAATAATATTTAATTATAAAAATATAGTAGGATTTTTTCGATATACATCGAATGGCTTTGGCGGTGCAGTAGAGTAAAAAAGGAATGAAAGGGGTCTAGAGGCACAAAATGGTTGAGAACCACTGAATGGTAAATAATGTTCCATAAAATATTCCTGAAATTTTGGGAGAGGGAGCCAGTCGATCAGTTCGACCCCGATACGCAACTGGTACTTAATTTATCGACCCCCAATACGCAACTGGTATTTAATTTATTGACCCTGAATGGATGAAAGATAAAGTCGACCCCAGCGGAATTTGAACTTAGAACGTAGCGGTAGACGAAATACCGCTAAGCATTTCGCCCGGTGTGCTAACGATTCTGCCAGCTCGCCGGCCTTTAATGTTCCATAAAATATTGGCCGGTCTTACAGTTTGGAGTAAATCTAATGAGTCGCTGACTTCAATTAAAGAACGGAATCGATTGGTGAGGCAGCTAGTGTCACTTGGGAACAGCGATTGGACTATTTTTGACAACAACAGCAACAGCAACACCAAATGCCATTAATAAATTAATCCAAGTGAATAAATGAAGCATTCTGGTCACGGATGTCAGAATTAGTTGGTTTGAGGTGATGTGGATATGTGTATGTGTGAAGAATGTGTGTATGTGCAATCGTAAAAATATAAATCTATATATGTATATATGTCCGTGTGTACATGCGTACATGCGTACATGGTTATATAAGTATGTATTATATAAGTATGTATTATATAAGTATGTATTATATAAGTATGTATTATATAAGTATGTATAGATCTGTATATGTGTATATGTCCCAGTGTACGTGTGTACATGATTATATAAGTATGTATGTATGTATGCATGCATGTATGTATGTATGTAATTAGGTGTATGAGGCATCGGAAGAGATGAAAGGGTGGGAAACTGGGATGTCATTCAAGTTAAGATTTCTTAAACTCTCGTTAAGGACGAAGGAAAAGTTGTCGGGAAGGAACGGAAATGGGGTAATTGGGAAATTGGTGAGAGTAGGAGGGAGAGATGCAAGGGTGGTTGTAGTAGGAGTGTATAGTGAAGTATAGTCGTAGGGAGGTACTGATGGTGGGAGTGAGACTATGTTAATGGTTGTAGCAGAGGAGGAGGGAGGTATGGGAATGAGATGAGGTGAGTGGGTGATACTCATGGTTGGTGGCAATGAGACAGTACGATGACGGTTAAGAGAGTGGAGATGATGAGGAAAAAGTCGAAGAAAAGAAAGATGTGGGAGACGTATACAGGATGGGGAACGAAGAGGAAATAGAGACAGGGCTGTTAGAAATGGAGGACATTTTGGTACTCAGGCTTTGCTCAAATATAAGGGAAAATAGCCACAAACGAGGATCAATCCTTGAAACTTGATAATTAAATCGCTTTCCTATGGACCAGATATTAAGTCCTGAGTGAAATGGAAGGCTGCAGACGTTAGGTGTTTCACAAGAAAGAAAAAGCATTCACAGTAATAAAGATTTCAAATTTTGGCACAAGGTTAGGGATTTCAGGGAGGGGCAAATTGACCATAGGTCCTGACTGGTGCTTTATTTTTTTCGATGAAAGGCAAAGTTGACTTAGGTGGGATTTGAACTCAGAATGTAAAGAGTCGAGAGAAATGCCGCTAAGCGTTTTGTCTGACATGCTAACGATTCCCCCAGCTCGCCACCTTAAAGGTAACAATGATGATACTTTCTATTATAGGCGCAAGGAGGGCGGTGAGCTGGCAGAAACGTTAGCACGCCGGGCGAAATGTTTGGCACTATTTCGTCTGTCTTCATGTTCTGAGTTCAAATTCCGCCGAGGTTGACTTTGCCTTTCATCTTTTCGGGGGTCGATAAATTAAGTACCAGTTGCGTACTGGGTCGATCTAATCGACTTAATCCCTACCCAAAAATGTCGGGCCTTGTGCCTAGACTAGAAAAGAACCGTTAGAACGCTGGATGAAATGCTTAGCTGTATTTCGCCTGAGTTCAAATTCCGCCGAGGTCGACTTTGCCTTTCATTCTTTCGGGGTCGATAAATTAAGTACCAGTAAAACACTGGGTAGATGTTATCAATTATCGCCCTCCCCCGAAATTTCAGGCCTTGTGCCTTCAGTAGAAAGGATCATAGGTGAATTTATGTATATATATATATATATATATATATATATATGATGGGCTTTTTAAATTTTCCATCTACCAAATCTACTCACACGGCTTTGGTTGGCCTGAGGCTGTAGTTGAAGACACTTGCCCAAGGTGCCACTCAATGGGACTGAACCCGGAATCACGTGGTTGAGAAGAAAGCTTTTTACCACACATGTACGCCTGCGCCTATTATTTATTTTATCGATCCCTGTCGGATAAAAACTCAAAATCAACCTTGACACCGTTTGAACTCAGAACGCAGGAAGGGGAAGTTAAGATATTTCCAAGCACTTTACCCGGCGCTCCGCCATTTTTGTCACATTGAAAAAGAAAATAAAAAGCTATCACTGTGTGATGAGTGAAATATGTGTCTATGTGTGCATGGGGGGGGGGGGAGAAAGTTCAGTACATGTGTGTGTGGGTGTAATTTTGTATGTGATGTGTATGTTATGCATAATTGGCATATGTGTGAATAAAAATTGACTGTGTGGAGGAAATACTGTATTTGTGGGAGTGTGCGTGCGCGCACATGTATTATAAATCTTTTCGATTAAAGACAAAACAGTAGGCTGGAATTAAACTGTCAAATCAGCAATTTAAATTGGTTTCCATTAGAATTCTTTATGTTCTAAAAACAGTGACTGGATTCTTTAGTGAATACTGAAATGTTTGGCTTTAAATAGCCTGGCAGTAACTAAAATGTTGTTGTTGTAGTTATTGTTATTGTTGTTGTTGTTGTTGTTGTTGTTGTTGTTTAGCGCCTGGTCATTCCGCTTCGAGGAAAACGTATTATTAAAGGTCATTCCAAAGTGACCATTCTATTATTTTGTTTTAAGAGATAGTGTAACTAGCCGTATATTATCTAATACATCTTTCTACTTTTTAAGATGGTAAGGTATTTTGTTAAATCAGGTTGGGTTTGGTTGTTATTTCTTGCAATTCGAAAGGCCAAGTAGAGATTTCTTCATTGACTTGTGTCGATGTATGCCTTGGCTTCTTTGTACTATAACCAGCAGCTAGACAGCTTCACTGGGATTATGGACTATAGCCAGAATCTAAAAAATTCAACTAATTATCATCTACATTATCGCTTTAGACTATAACCAGACAGACAGCTTGACAGAGATTATCAATAGCCTGGCTTTGTATTATAGCAAGAAGAAGGCAGTTTGACATGGTTTATTTATATTCTGATTTTGTACTATACTCAGAAGTTAACGTGACAAGGTCAGTCTTTATTCTGGTCCTTCTCTGCTCCTAAAAACTGGACACCTTGGCTGAGTTTGTCACTTTAACTGAGTTTTGACATTAACCAGGCGTTGAACAGCTTGGTTGAGTCGAAATAGATCCTGGGTTTTTACTATGACCAGAAACCGAAGGTATGAAGTTGAGAGATATACTGCAATCAAGAATCGAACTTGTGTTTCAGGTATTACTTACTTGACAAACATGGCTAAGCAGTTACGATGTCCACTTCGCTACAATTCAAGCCTCAAATTCAATCCTACTGACTGGTATCTTGAAAAAATGCATTTGTCATAACCTGTGGACGACCTAAGCCTTGTGATCGAATTTGGTTAGACAGAAACTGTGTGGATACCCATTTGATGGAATGTACCTACAATTTGAAGGTCCAGCCTAGTCAAAAATGTGCCACGTTGATTCTACTGGAGAATGACGTTAAGAGTACACGTGTCTGTGGAATATTCGGCTACTTCGAACGCTAATTCAATAAGTAGTATGTCCAGTTGGCCGAACACCTGGAAGTTTAAAAGTTGATTGTAAATCTAATATGACAACCAAGAACGATAACTGTAAACGTTCAACTAAATCCTTGTATTCTGGTTCTCCAAATTAACCATAACGAATTGCTTCTGTCTTACGTTTAACGAAATACCATTAAATAAACAATATTTATTTTATATGACGTGTCGTCTCGCTTATTATTCCCAATAGGCTATTTGGTTCTCTTCACGAATATAAACGCTTATCAATGCTCTGTTACTGCCATCAGGTGGGGGAAGTAAAGCAGCTATTACAGCCGCCTCTCTTACGGATCATATGTCGTTTAACTTTTGAAACGGACATCCCTCGAGCACAATCAAAACTACTCTTAAACAAAATTGTAGGCCTTGAGCATTTTTTCTCAGTCATAAAATTCCGCAGAGAAAAATCGTTGTGCAATCATAGGGACAATCAAAAACGTAGTACCACTTCCTTTTGTGCAGTCAAATTGCCCTTGCGACCAATCAGAAACACGTAGATTGTATGTTATGTTCCGTAAAAAGCGCAACAGTAAGATTTACAATAAGAAATTATCCCGCTAGCGTTTACAACTCACAACATTCTGATACAAATCTTACACCGGCCTGAATTATATATATATATATATATATATATATATATATATATATATATATGTAGTGAAACTACCTCCCGCCATTAGATACAAACTACTATCGCCATTACATACAATCTTCTCATTTAAATATAAATAAATGCGAGCGTAGTAGAGAACCCATTCCTTGTCCATCACGTGACTGATCATTATTCGAATCGGCAACTTCTTCGAACCGTTCCCGCCAGAACGCGAACTGACCAATCACGGCCCCTTATAAGGTCACGTGATGGAGTAAAATTCTGAAGCCTTCGGGAGCCCATAGTTTGTTATAAATAGCTTTAACTCATACCCAATAATTTGTCTCGGTCCAGTTTCTCTTTGAGAACTGTTCCGTGTACCACACGACAGCAGCAGCAGCCAGCGACCACTTCAGCAGCTTCGTCCAGCCACGATGACCTCCGCCGTCGCCACATCAGCAACAAGAGTCTACTACTACTATCCAGCATCATCATCATGACCAACACGATTCTACGAGCACCTACCAAGCAGCCTCTACGCTACCAGCGTCAACACGATTTACTATGTACACCAAACCAAAACTCCGCGGCACATCTCTCTCTTCGATTCTGTTAGGTGACTCAGCTTCACCACGGTAAATAAACAGACAAGAGTTCTTAAACAGACAAGAAATTCTCAGCCAGCGATGAACATCTGTATAACAAGAATCAAGGCCCTGGCATCGACGCCAAAACACAACTAGTGATAAGCTCTGCAACACTCAGCCTTTCCTCACTTTCACATACAGAACTTTTCCTATAGTGTACTAACGAACTGGTATAATTGCTCACGTGTCATTTACTGACTCTCTTTCTCTCTGCTGTAATAACATACACACACATGTATCACTCACATACACACTTTTCTTTGTACGACGGCCTGTCTTTGATTATGTTCTTATATGTCGCATTCACACTCTCACACAGACATACATCTATAACGCTACAATAAATATATCTGTTATTCATCTTATACGGTTGTGGTCTTTCATTACTGGTCATCTATGTTATCGTCGCATAACATATTATGTATATCATTCATTGATATATATTTGTATGTTCGACCGTGTGACACGTTTAAATAAAAGGAGTCCTCTGTTTTTCCATTCGTCACCATATCTCCTTTTATGAGTTCGCACGGTCGTCCCTTACATATATATATATATATATATATATATATATATATATATATATATATATATATATATATATATATATATATATATATATATATATATATATATATATATATATATATATATATATATATATAAAGTAGGTACCGGTATACCACTTGCTAGAAAGAGGAGTTAACACTCCAAATTCACAAATTTTTCACTATTAAGAAACACAGTGAATGCAATGTATATGATAAAAGTAGACTTTATCGTATATAAACCACAAAGCAAGAACAGGTATTTTGGTATCCATTGATTTTACCTTTTGTACGTTTAGTTGTATTCCGGTACCTGACTTTATTTATTTGTATATTTTACCTACATAGGTTAAACTTGCTGGTCACTTTATTATTAATATTATTATTTTAATAATGATAATAATACGTTATTAAATTTTACATTGTACTGGCTCACTTTATGTTCGTTTTTAAATGTATATATATATATGTATATATATATATATATATATATATATATATAGATAGATACTCTTTTATTTGTTTCAGTCATTTGACTGCGACCATGGGGGGGGGGGGCAAACACAGATACACAAACATATATATATATATATATATATATACGACGGGCTTCTTTCAGTTTCCGTCTACCAAATCCACTCACAAGGCTTTGGTCGGCCCGAGGCTATAGCAGAAGACATTTGCCCAAGATACCACACAGTGAGACTGAACCCGGAACCATGTGGTTGGGAAGCAACCACACAGCCACTCCTCTATATAATGAAATTGTTATTCTTACTCATTCTCATCCTCTCTCTCTCTTCCCCTATCCCATTCTCCTTCTCACCCTTTCTTTCCGTCTCTCTCTCTCTTTCTCTCTCTACCTCGTCTCTTTATTTCTTCCTCTCCCTTCTCCTCTTTCCCTCTCTTTCTTTTCCAAACATACTCTTCCTTTGCCCGTTCTCCGCTCTCTGTATTTCAATCTCTCTCTCTCTCTCTCTCTCTCTTTCTCTTTCTGTCTCTCTCCCCTCCCTCCCAGCGTAACTGCGCAAACTCCAGACTCACGTAGGATATCTTTGACGTTCTTAATCTGCCTACCCAACACGAAATGCCAATTAGTGTTGTTTGGGTTACAGCTTCGGCGACTACTGATAACAAACATGTCTGCCATGAACGCGCCTCCGCAACTTCAAGCCTCACAAATCGCTAGACGGACATAAAAGTACATCTTACTCGAAAAAGAAAATAACTAAAGTAGAATCAAGAATATGATATTCCTCTGGCTGGATTCCATTGATGATAAAGCACGGTATGGATGATGATAGTATGTTTGGTCTAGCTTTCAAAACCGGTGATTTCTTAGTTTTTTTATTATTTTTATTGCTGTTGTCCAGTTTAGTCTGAATACGTTTACAATCTCTAACGGAAATTGTATTTGGGAGCCTTTATAGTATAATAGCTAATATATATATATGTATATATATAAATCTGTGTGTGTGCGTGTTTGTCAGTGTGTGTGGGAATGTATGTGTATCTCTCTCTCTCTCTCTCTCTCTCTCTCTCTCTCTCTATATATATATATATATATATATATATATATATATATATATATATATACATATAACGGTTATTTTGTTATATTTCTGCTGCTTTTAAATAAAGTATATATATATATATATATATATATATATATATATATATGTATGCATGTATGTAGATATACATACCTATATATATGTATGTTTGTATGTATATGTATATACATACAAATACACATTCATATACATACATATGTATATATATATATATATATATATATATATATATATATTATGGGAGGGTGTATCTATGTCTATGCACGTGAAAGTATGCATAAAGATAGATAGATAGATAGACAGACAGACAGATAGACACAGAGACAGACAGACAGATACGATAACAACAGAACAGAATCAGAAACAGGGAGACAAAGAGATGCTGAGACAAGATAAAGAAGACATTTATTAAAATATGAATCAACAAATGAATGAAATATGATGAAAGTAAGTTCTCGGGGGGGCTGAAGGAGAGGGGGCTGAAATGAAATTTCTGTTCAAGGATAATCCCCAGAAATAGCAAACCATTAGCTGATGATGATGATGATGATGATGTGAGTCGAAGTGAATCGGATGCGAAAATATAAACAGAAGAGGTGTGTCTGTTGGTATGACGTCAGATGAAATAGAGACTAACGTTTCGAGGGGAGGAGGTGGAGGAATAGAAAAATGTTCTCTATTCTAGCGTTGTAGCTTATCCACTCTCACCCTCTCCCTCTCTCTTTGACTCTCTCTCTCTCTCTTTCTCTCATTCACTCATTCCCATTTAATGATACTCTCTCTCCCTCTCTCTCCCTCTCTCTCTCTCTCTCTCTCTCTCTCTCTCTCTCTCTCTCTCTCTCTCTCTTCCTTACTCACATAATCTATCTAAAACAGACTTGGGACGCTAGCTAAGCACTCTGTACCACTGGGCTCACACGAAAATGTAATAAATGTGATTAGATTTTAATGAATTAATATGACACCAGCGTCCCATAATTAATTATATCTTAATCACTAAAGATAAGCTATTACTCAGGCATGTCAATCTGTTTCCATTCACCCATCTTCACCCACGATTTCATTTTGTTTCTTTATCTTTTACTTGTTTCAGTCATTGCTCTGTGGCCATGCTGGGGCACCGCCTTGAAGTGTCTTTTAGTCGAACAAATCAACCCCAGGACTATTTTTTAAAGCATGGTACTTATTCTATCGGTTTTTTTTTCATTTTTTGCCGAACTGCTAAGTTACAGGAACCGAAACCAACCAACACTGGTTGGGGACAAACACACACACACACACACACACACACACACACACACACACACACACATAGATATGTACGTATATACATGCGTGTGCATATATGTACGTGAGCGTGTGCGGTAGGTGATGGGGGAACATGTTAGAGATACGTCTTCGTTGATTTAATGACTTAATGACGGCCCAGCTTGACCAGTCTGACAAAGTTTATTTACTCTATCTACTTCGCTTCAATGAAATATGTCTAATAATAATAATGATAAGATCCCAAGAAGTTAATGTCTGTAGCACCTGTTGTCTAGCCTGCGAATTCTCCCAAAGTTGGGAATGTGGGCAGAAGTCACTTGGTAATGTCTTGTGAAGTAGTGCCACTAAATAGCGTTCTGAGAATCAGTTTTATTAGATAGAGTGTTGTGAACCAGTGTTAATAGATTGAGTTTTTCGAAGCAGTGATGCTGCTTAGAGTCTTACGAAGCGGTGTCACAAGACAGGCTCCTTGTTGTAAGTCCTCAGATGTGTCCCTAGTTAAGGGCTCGTGAAGCAGTATTATTAGATAGAGAGCCTTGTGAAAAAGCTTTGTCAATACACTGTGTCTTACTACATAGAGTTCTGTAGACAAGGAGAACTGCAGTTCAGTCAGACTTGTTTCCTTTTTCTTTTTTTTCTCTTTCTTCTTTGTTAATGCTGACACAAAATGTTACAATATAAGAGCATAACGATGGCCATCAGAAAATCGCAGAATTTCAGTTTTCAGTCTTAAAACGTTTTTTGCTGCCTTATACTTAAGAGGCGCATTATATATACAGAAAACGATTGGTTAAAACTATTTGTACAATGTGTGCCTGGTTGGGCACGTATCAACCGGAGAAGCAAAATACGAAAGAAACACAGAAAGTTGTTTATAATAACTTATCTGTCAAGCATCTACCTAATTGATACCCCGGGGACAAAAATTAAAAAAAAAAACAAAACATGGAATCTTTCCTTCAAACTAATTCTAATGGGATTGAATATATTTTTTCAATGTTTGTATTGTATAAATTCCAGCGAAGACATGTAATTGTACTTAGTTCCGCTTGTATATTCTTAGTGTGTAGTTGATATGAATCGCCGTAGAAAGTACATAACTTTCACGTTCAACCGTTGAGACTATCTCTTAATTGGCCAAATGAGAAAAACATAAAAAAGATCGAAACATCAAATTTATTTTAAAATAGGTTATATTTTTACCGATGGTTCAATGAGTTTTGCTAGAGTAATCAATCAATCGAATCGGTTATTACTTTCCCACTGTTAGGTAAAGGCCTTCACCTTTATTCTCATAACCTTCGAATTTGGTTAATCGATCTCAAATTATTGTTAAATATATCCAGGTCCCTCCTCCATTTTGTTCATTTTCGCCCACTGTTTCTTTTGCAACCTCTCATTATCAACATTCTAACTGTCTTCTTCTAGAACGTCCGCCCCAACTCCATTTCTGTGATTTTACGAACTTGAATTCATTGTTTTATTTTCTTCTTACTTTGTGCCAAGCATAATGCGTTCGTCAGCTCTTCTAAGCTTGATTTCTTGGGGTCTTTCGTCAAATTCCATATTTGTGCAACATAAAAATAGGATTGTTAGAAAGACGCATTTGTTGTTAAGCTCCACTTTTATGGGGAATGAGACTCTACCATCCTTTGACAAGAGCCACAGCAGCCAAGTGCTGATCTTCACAATCGCACTGTCAAGTAATAGGATATATCAAACATTGCTGCGCATCAATATTGATAATATACATTTAGAAGTTAGTTTCGTCCCCCTAAGGCTGGATTTCAAATTTTACCAGAACCGAAAATATCGTTCCTCGTTCTTGGATCTACAAAATGAGAACTGGATTTAAAAACGATACTTTTATTCCTATAAAAATTGGAGCCGTTCGACGCCAGTATTTGTTTTATGAAAAAAACTTCTTATTTAGCTTCAGTTTGGGTTTTAAGCGTTCCAATCATGACCATCTCATTCTATTTTCTATTTGGGATTGTAAGGAGGGTTGTGTCCTTCCGTTTAGTAGGAGTCCCTCAAAAAGGTCTTTGGCATTGTTGTTCCTCCTCTGACAAACACATGTAGAAATGAATCGATATCTCTTGGATGAAAAATGTCACTCGTTGTAGTTCAAGAGGTATGGATGGTGTTTGGTGAGTGAAGATTGCGATTTGATTTCAAACCTTGGCTTTTGTCACAAAGTAACCTTTAAAAGTGCATGAATCCACATCCACTTCCTTAAAATAAACTTTGAACGGAGACAAAAAAGAATATGTTAAAAACAATACTTTAATATTCAACATTGATGTAAGGCAGCGAGCTGGGAGAATCGTTAACATTCCGGGTAAAATGCTTAGCGGCATTTCGACCGTCATTAAGTTCTGAGTTCAAATTCAGCTGAGATCGACTTTGCCTTTCATCCTTTCGGGGTCAATAAAATAAGTACCAGTTGAACACTGAAGTTGATGTAATTGACTAGCCCTCAACCCCCGAAATTGCTGATCTTTTGTCAAAATTTGAAACCAATATTTTAACATTGATATCAAATATTCAACCAACCTTTCTATAAACAACGAATGTTTAGTCATAAGTAGACTTCAATTGCTCATCAATCAGTGTAAAATCCTAGAAAGAAATTACAATATTATTTCCTTGTAATCTGCCGCTTTTCCTATTTGTTAGTCTTCGTTTTTTTCTTTTTCTCATTACATTTTCATTTCGCCTCCATATTTATTTCTGATTAATCAGGATATTTTGTTGTTTCAGTCATCTAATTTTATTCTGTTCCCCTTTATATTGCACTTCTGGCTTGAAAAGTAGATCTCCTTTGTGGGTAATAATGTTTAATAGAACTGACCCCTATAATCCCCAGCTGTCAGTAAAACTTCATCGCCAACCTCGAGCGCGTTTCAACACGACGCTGTCCACATCTGACAAAACTATCATTTGTCTACTTTTAACAATAACAACTATTCCTGGAACAGATTTTATTTTAATTTTCCTGAGCTCCATTTATTAAGATTTCCTTATCTTCAATGACAAGCATCCATTCCGCCAGAAAAATAACAGAATACATTGCAGAATAAACAAAAGTGGTTGTGGAAAAGTAAAGAACTAGTTTTCCTGTTTAACCTCTTCCTGTTTCACTTTAGTTTGAGTGGTGATAAATGGCAGAGGCGAGTTGGGAATCAAAGTCGAGATTGTTTTGATTTTCAGCTCTATTTCAATTTCCTTCACCTTACTAGTACCCCCGAGAAAAAAAAAAAGAAGAAGAAAAAAACATGTAATTCATAAAATATCAATTTCCTGTCTTAACTATCTTGAGCTTTTGTTGTTATTGGGTTTCTTTTTTTTTTTTTTCTATGTAAAATATGTTCGGGTTTTAGGAATGAAAGAAAAGTAAAAAAAAAAAGGGTAGACAAGTAGATTGATCATAGCGATTTCTTTTCTTTCGTCAATAGTTATTGCTTAGAGTTGAGGGTTGTCCTGCGGCACACTGGCACATTCAAAAGGTGCACTACGGCACATTAAGGAACTATAAATTCATTTTCTACACGTGCCTGCAAAATCTTGTAAAATTATTGGTTTCAAATTATGGTACAAGGCCTGCAATTTCGGGGTGTGGGGGGAAGTCGGTTACATCGACCCCAGTGCTCAACTGGTGCTTATTTTATCGATCCCGAAAGAATGAAAAGCAAAGTCGATATCGGTGATTAGCAGCATTTTGTCCGGCATGCAAACAATTCTTCCATCTCACCGCCTTTATACCTTGTAAATATATGGCCTTTACGCAAGACCTTTGTTCAGTATTCTAGTTTATTTAGGCAAAAACTGGCTTATTATTTCGATGTTTATTCCATTGGGAAAGACTTTACCTTTTTTGTTCAAGGACTAATATAATAAGGAACAGTGACATACTGAGGGATATATTAATCAACTGTGCCCCACTCCCCAAATATGTTACCTTGTTCCAATGTTTAACGAGATGAGTTAAATTTCTGTAAAACCGAGTTCGCGAGTCGGATTTGCTTTCGATTTTATCATTCGTGGAAAATATGAATGTACAATTTCTGATTAGTTTATATTTGTGTTCCTAAGTGCGGGAACGAAGTTTGCTGAGTGGGTGCAAGCCTAGGTCCAACCCAAGATGTTCAAAGCATTTTCATTGCTCCACTCCACCAAAAAACATTTTAGGGGTAGCGCTTGCAACCCCTGTTCCTGAGCTTGTGTTCCGAAACTAAAAGGGCTATAAAAATCGGTTCTTACTTTTGGTTCTTGTTACGTTTCGCGATAAAAAAAAAATATGTGATTCTTTGAAAAGAATGTTAATCAGGCCACATTTCTCGTGATAAAGACTGAACTCAGCCCTGCATTGCAGTGAAATATTTGCCCATTGAGATGAACGACAACTAGAAACTACACTCAGCTGTCTTCATTATCAATGTGTAAGGAAGAAAATATGGCGACGGAGTACTGTACTTGATATCTTGGAGGTAATTAATGTTAATGTTTTACTATAAAATCTTACCGTAGACAACTTCTTTCAGGGCCAAACGGTTTAAAAAGTTACACTTTTTTTCAACTGACCAAAATTCAATCCTTTGCGAAACGAAATCCGAGCTGGTTTTATTTATTATTTATTAACTTTTTTTTATCAAATCGTTTGTCCTTTTGTTTTATTTGATACAGAATAAAACTGGGAAAAAAAACGAAAAAAAAACGAAAGGACTTGTTATGACACAGAGTAGAACTCTAGTTTCCTATTGTGCTCAGATAGACAAAGTTTGATGATAATAATGATGATGACGACGACAATGATGATGATGACGATGACGACGATGATGATGACGATGACGACGATGATGATAGTGATAATCGTAATCATCATCATGACGACTACGATGAAAGCGATGGAGTATAATTTAGTTTACGAGAGTAAATGAATTTTAGTGACGATAATTAAATATATAAACATGAAAAAAAAAATGATTATATAGAGAAATTGCCTCGTGATGACATCTTGACTAAACACCATAGAATTGTGATTTTAAAAGAAAGTATACGAAATAAAGAGATAATAACATATATAATTTCTTTTTCTAACGCTTAGAATCATCAGATCTGCTTTCATTTCTAATTTCTATTGGTTGACGGGGTTCAAAGTCATTTTACTAAAACTGATTATTTAATGTTCACAGAAATGATGATGATGATGATGATGATGATGATGTGTACGCAGTTATTTAAATGCTTTTTTTCCCTCCGCCACCACCACCACTTTCCACACTTCTCCACCTTCCCTTTCCATACCTCCTGCCCCACACACTTTTTGCTCGAACAAAATTTTGTTTGTGTTCTTTTTTCTTTTTTTTCTTTTTTTGTTTTTGTTGCCGTTTAATGCAGGAATCAGCGCGTCTCAATTCCATACTGGTTTCTGAGTTCAAGAAAGCTATCAAGACCACACACACAGCCCGAGAGTTGATACGACTATTTGCAGGCAAGGACGCCACCAGGGAACAGATTGATCGCTTACTCGGCTACGAGCTAGAACGCACATACTCAGACAGAGGACGGTTTCCACGCATGATGAGTGGCTACGATGATGTTATATCAGGTGAGGATTGAACCCTTGTCACTTGGACTTTCCACTGATTTTACTTTCTAGTAATGCTGTTGCTTGCTTGTTTCTTTCTTTTTTACTTTTTTAATCTTACATACATGTTAACGATCTTTTAAGGAGGTGAAATAGCAGAACAGTTAGCGCGCTGGACAAAGCACTTAGCGGCATTTCGTCTGTCCTTACGTTCTGAGTTCAAATTCCGCCTAAGTCGACTGTGCTTCTCATCCTTTTTGGGGGTCAATGAAATGACTTCCGGCTGAACACTGGGCTCGGTGGAACCGACTTACCTTGTGCCAAAATTTGAAGCCATTATTGCTTTAGCATTAAGAATAGTGAGCATGCGGGATCGTTAGTTCTCCGAACAAAATACTTAGCGACATTTCATCCGTCCTTAACATTCCGAGTTCCACTTCCGCCGAAGTCGACTTTGCCTTTCATCCTTTTCGGGGGCCGATAAAATAAGTACCAGTTGAGCACTGGGGGGTCTCCGTAATCGACTTAGCCCCTACCACTCCCTTGTTGGTCTTGTGCCAAAATTTTAAACCAAAACATGTTATAGATTTTTAAGGCGGCTAACAGGCAGAATCGTTAGCACGCCGGATAAAATGCTTAGCAACATTTCTTCCGGTTTTACGTTCTGCGTTCAAAGTCGAATTTGTCGTTCATCCTTTTGGAGTACCGGTACTTGTGTATATATTAGAGAAAAATAATTGTATATGTTAAAGTTATTTTTTGTTATTACTACGTTTATACTGGGACAGCGAGCTGGCAGAACCGTTAGCACGCAGGACAAGATGCATAACGGCATTTCGTTCGTCTTCCCGTTCTGAGTTCAAATTCTACAGAGGTCAATTTTTGCCTTTCATCCATTCAGAGAACAATAGCAACCCAGAGAAAATTTGAGTTTTGATATCTGTTGCCACATCATTAATTGAGAAAACCTCGTTTTTTTTTTTTCTTCTTTTTCCAACCCGATCACATTTTACATTCATTAGCACAGGATGACAACATTGATCAGTTGATAAGTCGTGACTGGTTTTTAGTAATTCCCGTCCCAGCACGACTGCTGCTTTGAAGCCGAAACAATTAAAAAATTTAAAGTAATAGATAGATAGATAGATAGATAGATAGATAGATAGATAGATAGACAGAGACAGACACAAAAATAGATAAATAGAGATAGAGATAGACAGATAGATAGAAAGAGAGACAGTTAGATAGATAGAGAGAGACAGAGAGACAGAGACAGATAGATAGAGAGAGACAGACAGACAGATAAAAACAGATAGATAGATAGATAGATAGATAGATAGATAGATAGATAGATAGATAGGTAGGTAGGTAGGTAGGTAGGTAGGTAGGTAGGTAGGTAGATAGGTCAGATAGATAAAAATGCTATCGGCGTGCAGACAGGTAGTCAGGCAGCCCCCTACATAATTCCTATAGCCTACATTCCGACATTCTGTGTAAATATGTGAGTGTGCAGAAAAGAAGAAAAAGAAATTAGTAATGCATTCAGGAAATTAAGGCGGATGTAAGATGAATGAATGGAAGAGGAATCATCAGTCTGGAGCCAAATTTGTTTTCAGTTTGGTTGATTAGTTTTCTGTTAATAACAATTGAAACGTTAAACACGGCTGCATTCATACAACCTTGGCCAAAAGTGATGCCAAGGTTGTAATGTAGGTTTGTGTGTGTGTGTGCGTGCGCGCGCGCACATGCATGCATATATAAAGACATGCACGGGAGGAAAGAGACAGAGCACTTCCAAATTACGCGTGCATATACATATTCATGCATATACACACACACACACACACACACACACACACACACACACACACACACACACACACACACACACACACATATATATATATATATATATATATATATATATACATATATATATATTCTGCATAAATCCATAACTATATATATATATATATATATATATATATATAATACAAAGAATATATATACATGTATACACACATATATGTACATACTTACATCTACATGTGTATATATATGCATATCAGGGTACAGGACGTTAGAACAATGAACTACAGACAACGGAACGAACACATAGGAAAACGGAAAGCCACTTGGAATATTCCTTCATCAGCTGTCTCTATTCTAACTAGACGTTTCGTATATATATATATATGTATGTTGTATGTATATATATATATATATATATATATATATATATATATATATATATATATATATATATATATATATATATATGTTTGTATATATATATATATGTATATATTATGATTCCGTATTGCTACTGTTTACATCTCGCTCAGAGATTTAATAGTATATATATATATATATATATATATATATATATATATATATATATATATATATATATATATTATTATTATTATTATTACATTATATTGTATTATATTATATTATATTATATTATATTATATTATATTATATTATATTATCTCTGTTGAAATTGGGTCAGTTGGAGTGGCCTACATTCAGAGGTATTGCTCGACACAAATGTAGAGTTTCATGTAGCTATTTTTATTTAGGAATTGTCACACCGATCATTTTGAAGTTCATTGAACATTATCAATATCGGACGAAGCAATCGTCGTGTCGGTTTCTGAATGCGTGTGAGGGGGAGAGGGGAAGAGAGGTGTCCGTGTTTGTGTATATGCGTATGTATGTGCTTGTGTCAGCACAGATTCAAGTCTCTGTGTAAACGATATATTTAATTTCACATTTTAGCGCAAGGCCAGCAACTTCGGGGCTGTGGGTTAGTCGATTATATCTCCCCCCAGAGTTCAATTCGTACTTATTTTATCGACTTCGAACGGATGAAAGGTATTATATCGACCCCAGCGGAATTTCGGATTCAGAACTAGAAAACGAATTGCCGCTAAGCATTTAGCCCAGCTTGCGCGCGCGTATATGTGTGTCTGTATTTGTCCCCCAACCACAGCTTCACAACCGGTGTTGGTGTGTTTATGTCCCCACAACTTAGCGGTTCAGCAAATGAAATACCACGCTTAAAAAATAAGTACTGGGGTCGAGTCATTCGACTAAAATTCCTCAAGTTGATACCTCCGCATGGCTTCAATCTAATCTAAATATTAATAACATACATTTACTCCACACACACTTGCTGTCTCTTTCGGGACATGCTGTATCCATCATTTGGACATCATTTTCTCTCTGTTTGCAGTCAGAGGAAAATGGCTGTCGTAAATGTCTTACCTTCCTGAAGGACATTAACTGCATAAAGGAATTTTTGATATCAGACACAATCGATGATAGATAAGCTTGGATATCGAATTAATAGGTAGCTTAATCTTTATACGATCTTGATCAAGTGTTATTAAAACTTCCATTTATTTTTCGGTACGTATTCTTTTCAGTTTGTTAGTCAGATGCAAGAGACGATCTTTGTAGTCTTGTTCCTATTGGCTAAAGGTTGTCTATTTTCTTTCATTTCAGGACTGGACAAAGCGTTGTCTCATGTTCAAGAGATGTCATCATCGCCGTTGCATAGATGTAAACATCCTCGACCAGAAATTGTCTATATTCAAGACAACGAAGCTAAAAATCGTGTCTATTTCCCATCATGCACAGTCATCCATCGATGCCGTAATGTAACCGGATGTTGTTCGAATGCCTCGGCTGTGTGCGGACCAAAGAGGGTGAAGATCATTAGCAAATATTTTGTGGTGAGAGCACTGTTCTCTCATTCTCTCTTTCTCTAAACTTCCTCTATATGTCTCTAACCACGCATACACACACATGCATATGTATGTATGTACATGTAAACATATATATATATATATATATATATATATATATATATATATATATATATATATATATATATATATATATATATATATATATATATATATATATATATATATATATATACACATATTTACATGTACATACATGCATATAACTATGAGTATGTGTTATATATTCGCCATGTTGGACCGCTGAAGTCTACAAGTTTTTTTTTTCCTTCTCTCTCTGTTTATTTTCTCTTATTCCTTTCTGTTGAAGAACGTAGGCTCGAAACGTTGAAGACTTTTCCATTTTTCCCGAGCGTCAAACTAATACACTAATACACTTGCTTATTGTTCATAAACCTGTCTTCGTCTTTTGTCTTTCTATAAATTTAAACTATATATATATATATATATATATATATATATATATATATATATACACACATATATCATTTAATAAATACAGCATATATTTTTATGAGCTACTAATAGTCACTTCCTGCGATGAAAACATCTCAGACTCCATTTTTTTACACGTCTGGTACTTCACGTGTTAAACAATGGTAAGATGTTTTCATTATGAAACTATTGATAGCTCATAAAAATATATATTGTGTACATATATTTTATGTACATATATTATATATATATATATATATATATATATATATATATATATATATTATGTACATATACATATATATATATATATATATATATATATATATATATATATATATATATATATATATATATATTATGTACATATACATATATATATATATATATATATATATATATATATATATATATATATATATATATATATATATATATATATATGTATTATTATTATTATTGCCTTTGCACAGATTCTAACGGTGTCGGCTGTTCACTGCCAATGAACTAAGGTAACACCTCTTATTTTTCGAGCACCTTCCGGAGTATTCGAGCAGTTCCAAGCAGTGCTGTTTTCTGCAAGTGCTCCACCCTTATTGCCACCCCTATTTGTTCCATGTACTACTACTACTACTACTACTACTACTATTATTATTATTATTATTATTATTATTATTATTATTATTATTATCATTATTATTATTATTATTATCATTATTATTAAAATAATGAAGTTACTGTCCGGTCATGGTTAGAAATATATTTAGATGCAAGCTGAAATTTGTTTTTACAGGTTTTGGATTTGACAGACAAAAAGCCCGAAACTGCCAATTTAAATTCCAAAATGGTAGAAGTACGAAATTTTATGAATCACACAGAGTGTGAATGTAAAGAAATAATAAAACTACCCGGGTATGTTTTTATTTTTGTTTATATCGGATTGGTTTTTGTTTTATTTTGTTTTAGATGGGGGACTATGCTCCTTTCTAGAGACCCCAAGAAGGTAGAAGAAAGGGGAAGAATAAGTTATTTTCCAACCAAAGAACCGGCCCAGTTAGTTGTTTGTTTTTGAAGAAGATTAGACCGTTATTTATATCAGTTAAAGCGACCAAATAGAGGCTTGCTCGTGAGAGTCTATAGGTAATTATTTAAGGTGTATGGGTGTGACTATGTTACATGGACATGCGGAATGAGCCGAATGGGCGTGGGTGTTTGGATACTGGCGATTTGGCACGGCTGAGTGGAGACTGAATCTGTCTTGGCGATGACTCTTTTGGTGAGTGTACTTTTTGTCACTAGTGCCAAATAACAACACACGCACACCGCACGCGCAGAAATATACGCATATAGCTAGAGAGGGCGAGAGCAAGAGAGAGAGAGAGAGAGAGAGAGAGAGAGAGAGAGAGAGAGAGAGAGAGAGAGAGAGAGAGAGAGAGAGAGAGGGAGAGAGATCACAATTTGTTAAATGGATCCGACTGACATAAATATTTTCTACCTCCTCATATACGTAAAGAGAAATGTACTCTCACATATAAACACAGAGATAAAGAGAAGAGAAAATGTATGATATCAAATAATCAACGTTGAATCAGCAGCGTTAAAACACCTGTGCTAAAATGTCTCCTACCCATGAACATGTCCACCGTTACTTCTACCCCATTTAACCAGAATCACAACTACGATGTCATCCGAAAACCAGAGTAAATTAAAGCAAGGCCAAAAAGAAAACAAATAATAAATTTAATTAAATGATCGACCACAATGAGTTAACTTCTCCTCCGTCGGTATGACATGTTTGTGTGTTATATTCTTCACAAAATATTAAGACAAATTCTACTGATGAGGAGGAAGGTGTGGAATTCTGATACGTTGTGTTTAGAGTATTTGAAAAGAAGGAGTACAATTCTGTTTTCCTACACCAACAAATAGAAATTTATGTATATTTAAATAGTAATCAACCTATCTCTTCATCAGACATGGTTAAAATCAAAATAATACCAAATCATATAAAGAGTTGTCCACTGTATTTGCCAAAAAAACGATTTGAAATTAATATTAATATTAACTGTGGAAAAAAAAAACTTTATGCAATGCATGTGAGAACTTAAGCAAAACATGTAAAGTGAAGTCAATAGAATAAAACAATGAGAGCAGATTTTGCATTTCCTTACAAAGGTTGTTTAATAATCTTAAAAAATTTCGGGAAAGATTTCCCATTTCAAATAGAAAATTTCGGAGTATCTACTGTTCTCGACTCTCTAATACTGTTTTATCCCTCACTGCTTGGTTGTTCCTAAATGACTTTCTAAACATTCCCTGTATTGAATATAGACATACTAACTTATGAAATTGTTGTCTAATATGTAAAAATACTTATGTACCTTTGTTTCATCATACATTTATTTCTCGTTTGCGTTTCTTTTTTTTTTTTTTGTTCCGTGTAGTAAATATGTTAAACGCAAACTTAACTATGAATGTTAGTTTGACAGATATATAAGACTACTTACCAAGCTTTCCATCTCCTCTCACCGCATGAATTTCTTATCGGCGTTTTATTGTTGCATGTATTATATGTTTCCACCCTCTTATGAAATTGATAGCTTGACGCGCGAGCGCGTGTGTGTAATTATATACATACATACATATACATATACAAATTATATGTATATATAAATGCATACATCCATGTATATATATATATATATATATATTTTTTTCTATTTCAAAATACCAGGTGTCGGAAAGAATGTCCACATCCGTTCCAGAAAGTTCGAAATGGTCTCGAATGTGTCTGTGATTGCCGTAACGACCAGCGAAATTGTTTGCTTATTAAAGATGGTATGAAACCATTAAATGAACATTCTTTGGTGTAAGTAGACATTTCTTATTGAACTTGTTGCGTTTCATTCAGCGCTGTCAATTGCAGTGGGCTAACGGGTGAAATCATGGCTAGCAGAAACTGAGACCCTGATTTCAATGCCCCTTTTATGCCATATCATGCGTTTCGAGCCAACGAAGAAGCCCCTGTGTGGTCCATTGATCTGGTAGCTATAGCAGCTAAATTTAACTCAAATCACGCCCAATCGGCTTAGGACACATTAGGTAATGTGGTCCTTCATATAATGTGCCTGATTTAAAAGACGGAATAGTTACGGCTGGAATGCTTTTAACCGTAGATCTTGGTCTAAGATAACTAAATAACAATTGGTGTCACGTAAAGGTAAATCCGATTCAATTGTCATATAATTAGAGGAAAAGTTTCTAATTCGGATGTTTTGATCTTCGTTGTTGTGAGTCGAAATTTTGCCATAGCTGGCTTGGGGTTTTATATTCCTCAACGGTGAGAACAGAAGTACCAGTCATACAATGCAGCGTAAAAGAAGGATTGTAATCATTATTGATGTGTATCAGAATTTAGTGATCGATTACTTTAACGCAGAGTAGAGAAAGATTAACAAATACAGGAACCTGACTATCAGTTTGAGCCTTTCGCCGCCGAGACCTCTGGTTTCCTTGGATCCTGCACTGCCGATCGCCTCCGCAAAATCTAGATAACTGCAGCCCAACTGAGAAACGATCCCCGCGAGATGGGGTGGCTGTTGCAGCGAGTGTCATCGACCATTCTCTGCGGCAAAGCCTTTACAATTATGTCCACGAGGCGCGGTTAAACATGTCATTTAATATTGGGTGTATAACACGTTGCTCTCACACATACAAACACACGCCTCATGGTTGTTTCATAAATGAGATTAAACGCCTCTGTTCGAATCAAACGCAGTGTTGTTTCCTTGTTCAACTCACTTAACTCTTACTTTGAAGTGAATTCTACAGTTGTTACCAAGTTGTTATAAGCCGAGTCCGCAATCCAAGTTCGATTCCCAGTTAAAGAATTTCACACATAATAATAATAATAATAATAATAATAATAATAATAATAATAATAATAATAATCCTTTCTACTATAGGCACTAGGCCTGAAATTTTGGTGGGAGGGGGGTCAGTCGATTAGATCTACCCCAGTACGCAACTGGTACTAATTTTATCGACCCCGAAAGGATGAAAGGCAAAGTCGACCTCAGTGGAATCTGAACTCAGAACTAACGACAGACGAAATACCACTAAACATTTCGCCTGATGTGCTAACGATTCTGCCAGCTCGCCGCCTTAATAATAATAATAATAATAATAATAATAATAATAATAATAATAATAATAATAATAATAATAATAATAATAATAATAGTAATAATAATAATAATAATAATAATAATAATAATAATAATAATAATAATAATAATAATAATAAAAGGAATATATTCACAGACACGACAGAGCTGGGACCTATATACACTGGAAGCTATGCCAACACTATGGAATAACAACAGAAAAAAGATGGTATAAACACACGCCAGAAAAGGTCACAGAAAACGAGAAAGCAACCATACTCTGGGATATGCCAATACACACAGATAGAGAAATTAAGGCAAATAGACCAGATATAGTTGTCAAAAATCATGAAGAAAAAAAATGCTTTCTAATTGATGTATCGATACCAGCAGATGACAACGTTTCTCTAAAAGAAATGGAAAGACTTTCAAAATACAAAGACCTGGAAATAGAGATAACTCGAATGTGGAATCTAAAAACAGAAACAATTCCTATCATAGTAGGTGCCTTAGGTATAATAAAAAAAATATTCAGACAAATACATAACAAAAATACCAGGACTTACAAATATATATAACATACAGAAAATTGCACTACTGGGTACTGCAAACATTCTACGCAAAACACTTTCAATACAGTAAACATAAGAGCACCACAGCAAACCACAGCACATACCCAAGGCGCACAGAGCTGCGCTCGGTAGTGAAGTGAAAGCACGTTATAAAAATAAAACTACTGAACAATAATAATAATAATAATAATAATAATAATAATAATAATAATAATAATAATAATAATAATAATAATAATTAATAATAATAATAATAATAATTCTTTCTTTTTACTTTGCAGATGCATCAAAAGACGGCAGTGTCAACGACCAAATTGTAGATATGGTTATTTCGATCTGAATACGGGGTATTGTCCGCTTTTACAATTAGGAAACCAACGAAAAAACCGCCGCCGAAATCGACTACGTCTCCGAGGAAAACTAATTTAAAAGAGATTTCATCAAACATAGAAGTTGCCACGAAGGCTGCTCCTGTTAATCCAGTTGTCATAACAGCAGAACATTAGTTACACAGACTACAACAATACTAAAATACATACATACATGCCTATATATATATATATATATATATATATATATATATATATATATATATATATATATATATATATATATATTTATATATGTGTATATAATTATATATTTATATATATATATATATTTGTTTGTTTGTGTATATGTATACGTATAATTGCCACCAGAACTACTTCTGTTAATTCAATTTAATTCAATTGCTATAAGAGACACGCAATAGTTACTCAGAGTACAAAACTAGCATATTACGAAGCAGACAGTAAGATACATACACATTTGGTTTATGTCTGGCAATCAGTTGTGTAAGAAACAAAGAGGATTATATTATACATCAGTTTTTGACTATCAACCAACTATAGAGATAATCTCTGATTATTGAACTCATTTTCACGCAAACCAAATTCAACAAAATGGAGAGAAGGTGGAGGAAAAAAAAAACGACGAGATATATACATATATACTCACTGTTGTAATAAACCGAAGGAGAGATGTTAGCGAAGGATCGACATATTGTTGGAACTGTACGGGTTGCTGCAGAAGGTGACCAATGAAATGGAAATATTTTCATCTGAATATATAAATGATGTACTAAATGTTATCAAAGTCAGACATTTTATAAAAGGACAGGTCACCTTGACTGGCAGACATAAATTGTCAATAAGTTCTTTTGGACCTGCCTCACATTCACTTGCTATATTCATTGACGGGCACACACTCACATACACACATACAAATTCACACGGAGACATTACATATAAATAAACTCTGCCACGTCACACAGCCATCTCTCCATCTCTTCTTCTTTGAGAGTGTATATATATATATATATATATATATATATATATATATATATATATATATATATATATATGACATCCCAATGCTTAAAAAATAATGGCTGAAACATTTGGATTGTTTCTTGATATCAGCAAATTTTTAAGTGGGCGAAAATTGACTTATAAAATAAAACACGGGCCATGATACATGAAAAATAATCGTTATCTTGTATTTAAATGTTTCATTGACCCTGGATTTGTTCAAAAAATGTTACAGGAACGTAATAAAAAAAAAAGATATTTGAAAAGGATCTTACCAATGCGATATCACAGCTTTAAGATATAAAAATGCTATGTATTTGGCGTAAGCACCCAAATTATATATATATATATATAGATTATAAACTCCTTTCTTTCTTGTATTTCTCCCTTTCTCTCTTGGTCTTTTCTTTTCCCCCACTCTTCTTCTTGCTCTCCTCTAGTTACTCGACTTTTCTTTTTCCACCAATTTCCTTTGGCATTTCTCGCCTCCCTCTCTCTCTCTCTCTTTCTGTTCTAACTGAACAGAGTAACATAGAAGTGTCTTTCCCAAAGATATTTTTAAAAATCAAAACGATACAAGGACGTTAATACGATGACCATAACTGGTTATTGAAACAAGAGACTAACAAACTTAAATATGGATACAGCGGAAGGAAAAAGTGCGAAGAAACATCTATTTCAGATAATGTAGACTATAGCAGAGATTCGTTGAATATCTTATATTCTTCACTAGAAAATGTACTATTAATTGTAAATGAACGAACTGCTGGCGTGAGTGTTTATTGTAGGAAGTTGTCTAGGTTACTGAGCAATATTGTGCATTCTAATATGGTTAGTCAGAAGACAACAATAAATCAATCAAAAATTAATAGATCTTTGCGCTCTTTCACTGAATGTATCTAGTTAAATGAGTGATGTCTGAATGCGTATAAAAGTTTGTGTGCAAGGGCGCTTCATATTTCTGTGTGTGTGTGTGTGTGCGTGTGCATGTGTGTGTGAGTGACTCAGAAACTTCAATGAATACACTGCAATGAATATACTTTACATCATGTATTGAATATTTTTCCCTCATCCATTTAACCAGAGATGCATATATATATATATATATATATATATATATATATTTCACAAGAATAGCATTGACTGTGACTTCGAAGTTTCGGGTAGATAAACCATCATCTGTGATGATGGCTAAGCTAACCGAAACGTTAAAGTCAGTGTCAATGTTATTCTTGTTAAAGAATAATAAGTTTATTGTTTTTATTATAACTAAACATAAAAACTATCATATATATATATATATATATATATATATATATATATATATATATATGAAGTGGCCGAGATTGTTATATTATGCCTGAACGAAACGCCAGTCCGTCGCAAGGTATACTCATTTATAACTGAATGGATTGGAGCAACGTAAAAATAAAAGGTTTTGATCGTGTGTGTGTGTATGTGCGTGCGTGTGTATTGTACATAAATATCTAATAAAATCATATTCTAACGAATGACGCATGGAAACATAAGAGATATGTATTAAAATGAATAGATAAATAAATGTGTATTCCGTTACCTTTCGCTGGGCATGAACCATGTTTTATTCTTTCGTTTTTTGTTTTGCTTTGTTTTGTCTTGTTTTTGGACCCCGTCAGAGCATAAGATTATGCATTCGTACTTGGGCATTTTCAGTGACATTACTGTGACACAGAGTCAAACACAAAAAAAAATAATCAGCTGCACAATTGTCGTTAAATTCCAAAGCAGCCTCATTCACGTGTAGAACTTTACAATGGCTGGTAGTGTTGGTGATAGAGGTGGACCTCTGTTGTTTGACGGCAAGGATTCAATTGATTGATCAACTAAATAATCTGCCCTTGAATTAACGAGTAGTGGCTGAGTACACTGCAGACATGTGTGCCCTGACCTAATTCTAAAGCAGAATCAGCGTCACATGTGATGAGGTTGTACCTTTTGAATTATAGGCACAATCCATCCCTTTTCCATACCCTTTTTCCGTCTACCCACACTATTTATGGGTTGATACGAAATCTGAAATGACAATTACATAAAATTTCATGCAAGCTAGACGGAAATTTTTTTACCATTCGACCAAACTGCCTATGAAATTTCGCAATAAAATTCTGAAAGAGGCATTTATAGTAATGATGGCCACAAAAATTTCGCAACTGTGAATATATATACGAGTATTTCTACCTACAAGATTCTATCAAGTTTCTTAATATAAAAGAAAAAAAATTAGTAAATTCAATTTTTCATGCTAACAAAATAATAAAATATAGACATGGTCTATCGAAATGACATGTGATGATATAAAATATTCATATTGAAATATATAAATGCTGAAGACGGTGATGTGTGTATATTTTTATGCGGGATTGTATTTTATTCAATAATTTCCGAAGGTTCAGCTCTTTTAGGATAGAGCTTTACATGGTAAGAATCGGATTTTTTACTTTTAAGAAAACTCAAGTATATGTGCATTTTTCAAGCTCTTACGTTCACTAGAAACAGGATTCATGTTCGGAGAAAATAATAGAATTCTTTTATATTTTATGTTTCAGCGATTGGCCTGAGCCATGTTCGACTTAAACCCTTCAAAGGGAACAAATTGACCCCAATACTTTTTTTTATATATTTTAAAGTTCTGGTACTTATTCTATCAGTCTCTTTTGCAGAACTGCTAAATTACGGGGACGTAAACAAACACACACTGGCTGTCAAGCGGTGATGGAACTCAAACACATACATAAACACACACACACACACACACACACACATACACACACACACATATATATATATATATATATATTTCCGAATTTGTGTGAATGTGTATAGAATAATATATCAGTTGAATAAAGTTATATCATGGTTTGGTTTTCACGTTTTCTGTTATGGTATTTTAACATTAAAAAAATATTTTGTAATGTTCATAAAGTTCAATTAACATTTTCATACGTTCGTGGTAATCATCAGATTTCAAAATGTATTTAACTGACAGTTGAGTTCTTGACAACTGTAGTACCTCTTAGAACACTCCAACAAGCTGGATTTTTGGAATACTGCGACACAAAGTCGAACACAAAATATATAATCAGCTGCACAATTGTCGTTAAATTCCAAAGCAGCCCCATCACGTGTAGAACTTTACAATGGCTAGTAGTGTTGGTGATGGAGATGGGCCTCTGTTGTATATTTAGGATACAGCTCTTTCCCTACCCCCAATCTATTATTGTTTATCCGTCTTGTAAGTGCATGGTTAATCTTCGGTTATGAGGCGTGACAGTCTGGCCGATTTAGAAATTATTACAGAGTTTACAACTTTGTTGTGAACACTCAAAATTGTAATTGGCTCTGCAGACAAACAGCTCTCTAAAGTCTGAAAATAAAAGAACAGTTCCATACCATGAATCTCTTGACCTTTCATGTTTTTCTCGTGTAAGACAGGAGAAAGATAATAGACGAAATGGAATTGACATATGAGTGGTTTGTGTTTTGTCTTTGTGTGCTATGTCTTTTGTGTGTTATCAATCTTTTATATTTTGCTTAAAACAATAAAGTTTCTTGGTCCGTTGACATTCCTCGTCTTTCGCAGTCTTATCTTAGTCATGAAGTGTTTGTTAGTGTGTGACTTATTGTCGCTTTATACCAGATAAACATCATGTGAATGATGCTGCGTTCATGAGAATGTGAAATTGCGATGTTTAACTGCAAGATACGAGTTTCTTTGAGCAATCAGACAGTCGTCTGGTATCTTTCCACGGAGCTTAATATATTTGTGTGTGAAGTTTTGTGTTGTATTTTGCTGTTAAAAACTATATATAGCAGATTAGTGTGTGTGTGTGTAAATGCGCATGACTCAGTGCTTAAGGTGTTGCACTCACAATTGCGAGATCGTGGGTTCGATTCACAGACCGGGCTTTGCGTTGTTTTCTCGAGCAAAGCACTTCATTTCACGTTGCTCTGCGATCATTTCGTCATCTGACATGCGGCACATGGAATAATGGGTAACTTGTCGCAATTTCATATTTTTAATTTCGTGCATGCACATTCTTTGTTTTTGATTTTCTTGACTATACAGTATAGTAGGATTAGTTGGGCACTGTGAGAAAAACAGCACCATGACGCAATTCAGTCTGCCAGAAATTTAGAAATGATGTGCTGTACTCTTTGGCATTCATGCTGGAGGCTCCAATACGAACATTTCAGAGTGTTCGGGCGTCAATCTGAGTACAGTGCAGAGCATTCGTAAAGAGTTATACGAGTTTAATGGTGATTACTAAGGCACGGCAGCTCAGAAAACGCACTCTGATCGTTGTGATAAGAAAAGAACTCCTAAATTTGTTGGTGAGACCCAGGTCATGATTGACAACAATCCCTTCGAGTCAATTAGGCCCATCGCCAAGGACATGAGAGTGTCTGAGTTTCTTATCAGGCAGGCAGTGTAACTTCCGACTATTATGTCTTTGGGCCGCACAAAGATGGTTTACGAGGACGTCGATTTCCTAGAGATGAAGATGTGAAGGAAGCGGTGCATAAATGTTTCCACGACCAACCGAAAACCTTCTTGAAGGGAATGCGCCAGCTTGTGGACCGCCGGACCAAGTGCATCGAAAAGGAAGGAGACTATATAGAAAAATTACGTACTTGCTTATCCCCTGATTTTGTGTAATTTTTGACTCTCCCTCGTGTGTATATATATATATATATATATATATATATATATATATATATATATATATATAATGTATAAAAGATCGTAAGGCCAAAACAATGCGGAGTAAATGACAAGAAAACAAATATCTTGTATTCAATATTTCGGGGTTATGACCCCATTTTCAAGAAATTGACGAATGTTGCCGATGTGCGCGTGTGTGGAGTGGACATGCGCAGAAGCGTGTTATATATCTATCTATATATATATATTGAGAGACAGACAGACAGAGAGAGTTATCTTTCTCTCTTGTCTGAACACCAACCATCTTTTTTTGTGTGCTTTTTAGCTCTTTTAGCAATTCCCAGATTTCTCCAATAACGAAACATTGCAGTAGTAGGACCGTAACCTTCCATGGAACCCTGCTAATTCACCCCTTTTCGATCGACTAACATCCATGATACGAGCGACCTTTTCTTCCCTGCTTCACTACTTTTAACTAATGCTATTTTAAAATAATGTAGTTAGAAATTCATGAACTTCAGCTTTAAGATACTTCGTACTTTCAAAATGATTTGGCAAAGGGAAACAATCCCAGCAAACTAGCCGTAAATTGTCCACCTTACAGTATATTTACAGTCAGTTCTCATTTAACGTCATTGATAGGTTCTTGGAAAATGCAACTTAAAGTGAAATGCTGTAAAGCGAAACCATTTTTACCATAGATTCCTTCATATAAATGTGAGTTGCATTTCTATACTATATTCCTAGTCACACAGACATCAACAAAATTCTAAATGAAGACTCCAGATACTTTTAATAGGCACTCAATTATGATTCCACCGCATTACATAGCAGCTGTTTCAGACGTGTTCTTCATTGATGAACAAAATAATTACATCATGTACAAAAAAGCCCATTTTCTTCAGGTGAATTAAGAGTAAAATTTAACTAATAGTAGATAATGCATATTGATCCTCCCATCTCGACAGATAGATAGATATATTTCATTCCATTCAGAAGTAATATGTATATATGCAATATATTGCACTTCATGCAGGGTGCACCGCTTACCTACATTTATTGTCGGAGCACCGCTCACACTGGCCAAATGCAAGTTGGACAGGCTATCCTCCTACTTGGTGAATTAGCCATGACCATTGGCTCCTAGACGAAATTTGAGTGAGGCCTCTTCTCTGACACTCCACCATCCTAAGTTTATTTATCGACCTTCAAAAGGCTGAAAGGTGAATTAAATCTCAGCTGTGTTTGGCCTCGGATAGCAGGGGGCAGGAAAGAACGATTCTAAGCCTTCTAGCAACTCAGCTAACCTGGCTACCTTATTTACCAATACATAAAAGCACATGCACACTCTCAATATATGAATGTATGGTTGTATCTATGTGTTGTATACATGTGTTTGTATATACATATGTATGTTTACATATATATATATATATATATATATATATATATATATATATATATATATATATACGTATATGTATATGTGTGTATATACAAGTATATATATAAAGAGAGAGAGAGAGAGAGATAGAAAAAAAGAAAGAGAGAGAATTAGACAGATATACAGACATGCATACATACATACAGACAGAAAGACAGACTGACGAACAGACACATAGATAGATAGATATATGTATACACAGGCGTACATTCACATAAAAATACACACACACATATAAATACATACATATATATATATATATATATATATATATATATATATATATATATATATATATATATATATATATATATATATATGTATATATATATATATGCATGTATGTATTTTTTTTAGTTATCAGTTTATATGTTATTAGTTATCAATTTAGCTTCGATGCGGGAGACAATATCGAATTATTCTACCCAAAATAAATCAATTTTTTTTCTTTTTAATTAGAAGACCAAATAATAGCAAAGCAGACATTTCTCCGGTATTTTGCCAAAATCAATGACCTCTCTCCACTGCAGCTTTGCAGTTTATTTTTATATGACTGCAGTACAATACTACCAACATACCATATTTTACATATCCAGCACACTATATATATATAAAACCAAAGTTGGTTATAAAGTTTTACTTTAGTTTTCATTAGTTCAAAAGCTTAATGTATTTATGACTCCTAACTCAATATTGTTACGTTACTGGTCATCCCGAATTAGTCGATATCATTCAATAACTTCATTAAACTGATGCTGTATTGACTGGTATTAATGAAGACAGCAGCGTTAATAATAGATTGATTAAAATATGCATAGTTGCACGTTGGTTTGTTTGTTACTGTTTTTGTGCAGGTCAGACTTATGGTCAAAATCATTCAAGCTGTGACTATTCCATTCTATTTTAAGGTACAGCTTATGTAGGGTTACGATATCCAGTGTATCCTTCATGTTTTCTTTTTTAGTTAGTAGGATGTAATCTGAGAGATATTTAGTGGCTATTTCTAGCACGTCGTGCGAATCTGTTCTCTTTGCTGTATAGACTGACATCAATTCATGTGGAGGCCCTTGTTAATATCGTGTACGAGCTGGTCAGCTCTGATGGAGCAGTCCTTGTTCTTAGGTTGAAATGTAACCACAGCTCAGACCTGATCGAGGGATCCTATGTCATGCAAATAGTCGCAGATGTGTTGCCCCAGCTCAATCCTAAAGTGCGCTAGTTACTTGATGGACGATTAGGGGAAATCCAAAGATACATCTTCCATATTGTGTCATGTTTCAACAGAGCTGAGAATCATTTGCGTAATTCGACATGTTGCGATGAACTGTAATGTATACAGTGTGACCGTCTAGACCAGGGATTTTCAGTCATTTTTTTTACCTATGGACCCCTTTGATTGCTATCTTATTCTGGTGGACCCCCATAGCCTTTTGATGCTTAAAAACTAGTTTTAAAGAAACTTCTTTCAAAATTCCCTTTTCTGTTTTTCACTCATTAATTTGTGTAGGTTTAACTATGTAAAATGTTAGAGTAGGGAACCTAGCTGTTTCTTGCAAAACATACCAATACATACATCTAAAGCAAAAATTTTTCAGAGGCTCTTAAAAATTCTATTGTAGATCCCCAATTTACTCTTTTGTTGCATGGATCCCCCTAAATCTTACATGGACCTTGGTTGACAAGCACTGATCTAGACATATTGCTCTCACTCTACTCTCTAGTTTCATTCTACATTTCCGCAGAGTTTGCACACTTCGACCGGCAATGATAAAATGTATGGGCTACAGTCTGGGCTACAGTCTGGGCTACAGTATGACATATTTCGCTACCCAGTCAATTATTGCAGTCAAACAACTGCAGATGTTCTTGTTCTTGTTGTGATCACAGCAAAGGCTGACATTGTAGGTTCGGTCAGAGACGATCATTTCTGTTCTTCTACAGTTAATATCGATAGTGGCTCAACACAACGTTTGTAACCAATGAGGCTATTGATGTTAGAACTATTTCTGTTTGGATGTGTTTTTATGTTTGTGGCAGAGATTATTTCAGGGTGAGGTAGTAGTGCTCTGCGATGTTGCATATGAGTTTGGAGGTGGTTTTTCATGCAGTGGCAGAGATGGTAGCGTGAATGTTTACGTGTCAATGAAGCTTCCATCACATTGGTCTTTGAATTGTGGTATTTTTTATTGGTTGTGTGAGTGGGGTTGTGCATGAGGCCTGAGCACAAACGGCAACAATTTGTAAAATGTTGAGTTGTGACAATTATTCAGTTCATCTCACCAATGTTTGCACATCGAGTGGAACTTTTCCATTGTTTTCGTTCGGTTGCGTATTTTTCTGTTTTCCCACTGTCTGCCCAACAAGCCTTCAGTTATGAAATGTTCAACGCCATGTCTTCTCCTCTTCTGTTTTTCCCTGTTAATGTCCATCTCAATGGTGTTGTGTACTTTGTAGTTTATTGTGGCTTGCTGCGATGAGATTGGGACCCAGAGAGAATTGACATAAATCATGATCGATCTATTGTATTATTTCTGCACTGTTGTTTTGAAGCCAGATTTCTAAATGGTTCGTACGTAAGTACAGAATCTCTGTAGCAGCGTCTTGAGATTAGTAGGATGATGTGTCTCTGGGGGAATCTACGTATGAGGCCGTGTGTAAGTTTGAAGGGTATGGAAAGGTCATGCATCTATAGATTGAAAGGTTTGGGCGAGGGAACGAATTCCATTCGGAAAATGTTATGTTCTAAAAGTGTTACTTTTCTATATTACATACATTTGGCTGACTGACAGATTTGTTGATGCCATTGTTTGTTAAAATGCTTTGTGTGGAAGATTTTGGTTATTGATACCATCATGCATTCTGTATATCAAGCTTGTGATCAGTGTGGTAGTTGAATGAGATGATCTAGATCTATATCATGATTTGGAAAGGTGATGTGTGAATAAGTGATGACAAGGATTAGCCATCCTAAAAGATGTCTAAAAGTGTGTATATGACCTGATGGGATCTGTATGATGTTACTTCATTTGAGTTCTAGTTGGATATTAGAATTGTTATGATCTTGCTTAGCTTTCAGATTCTGAGAATTTGATACAGTCGTTGTGAGCATCTCTAGATGTTTCTGTGTGCAGTGACGCTTTCAGGCTATAGGTGTTTTACGTGTATGCGTGTTGTTTTGTCAAAACCCTGGGGGCTTTCGAGATTTTAGATTCGCGTTGCTTTTGGGGTGTTTGATGGAAGAAAGGAATCAAAATCAACGAGCTTGATGGAAAGCTCGTTGTTTTCTTTCATATTTCTTTTATATTTCTATTATATCTCACGCTCCTTTCTGTATGTTTTCGTGGTTGATTTAACGTAAATGTCAGATAAAGACATCTGCATTGTGCTGTGATGTATTGAGTGTTAGGATCAGTGTTATAATGTGACAGTACCATTGTCACGTTGGGTGTGATGTATCCTTTGTTGTTCATGTTATTGATCCTCTTAATTACTCCAGATGGTGTTTTACTGTTTGTTTGGATACAAATGTTTAGTTTCTTGAATTTCTATTGTTCATTTATTCAAATGGCATTGTTTCAGTCATTAGATTGCGGCCATGCTGGGGCACCGCCATGGGAAATTTTAGTCGAACGAATCTACTTATTCTATCGGTCTCGTTTGCCGAACCACTGAAGTTACGATTACGTAAGTACATCAACATTGATTATCAAGTGGGAGTGAGGTACAAACATACAGGCGCACACACACACACACACACACACACACACACACACACACACACACACACACATATATATATATATATATATATATATATATATATATATATATACGACAGGCTTCTTTCAGTTTCCGTCTACCAGATCCACTCACAATGCTTTGGTCGGTCCAAGGTTGTAGTAGAAGACATTTGCCCAAGGTTCCACGCGGTGGGTCTGAACCCAGAACCATGTAGCTGGTAAGCAATCTCCTTACCACATAGCCGTATGTGCGTGCGCGCACATGTTTATCATTTCTTTATTTGATGCTGTGACTCAGTTTCCATTGCGTGTAGTATTTTATGTATTGTGCTCGGGCTGTCCCTAATTTTCTTAAGGTTAACCACGTAACTAGGATTGCATTTTGTATGTTGCTTAGTAGAATGTGTATTTTTGTTTATTTGTCTATTTCTATAAAGGCGTATAGTTATTTTGTTAAATGAATATGTACAGCTATATCTAGCCTGGTGACTGTAGCATTATTGAATTCTGACAAAAAAATAAACCTTGATTTTGTTTGTTGGTGGAACTCGTTCGATTGGGCTCTCTTGAAGTTTGTAAAAGAGTTTTTTTGCTGTCTTCATTGATGTGTAAATCCGTTGTGAGGATAATTGGTGGGTGGTCTGAGCAAAATTTGGAGCATTGTTCGCCAAGCTGCGTGGAACGTAAGGTGATGTTTAGGGAAGAGGTATTGATAGTGAGCTGGTTTAAAGTGATATGAATGTGTGTTGTGTGTGTCGGTATAACTGTTAAAGATCTAAAGGAATTTTAATTTCAATGCTATTGTGTTACGTTTTTGTATCACCTGTAGTCTTTTAAAATAAGTTTGTGTGAAGTGCATTCAAGGCTGGCCCAACGATGGTGTTTGAGAAAGAACTTAGTATTTATAGTTGGGTGGGGTAACCAGGTAGGTCGTTCGGTGAAGTCGGTGGTTTTATATGTGTATGTGGCGGCGTTGCGGTATGAATGTGCATGGCCTAGTGGTTAGGGTGCTGTACTCACGATCACTAGATCTTGGGTTCAATTCCCGGAGCGGATAGCGTGTTATGTTCTTGAGCAAAACACTTCATTTCACGTTGCTCTACGTGTGGGAGAGTGACAGAATCGTTGGCACATGAGCAGAAATGCTTTGCGGCATATCTTCCGGCTCTCTTCATTCTGAGTTCAAATCTCATCTGCCTGGAGAAGGCAACAGGAAATCACTCATGGGTCAAGTCATGGCAGCTGCAGTTCCAGTCGTCTACTTTTCGGCAGCTGCAGTTCCAGTCGTCTACTTTGCAATCAAATTCGTTGGCAAAATTTTATAGTGCATGACCATCATGAGGACATAAGTAATGTGTGTATAAAGTTTGATGAAAATCGGTTGAGAATTGTGGAAATGTATGCGTTAGTCAATATACACACACATACTGTGATTTATATATACTAGAAATCTACATATATATTAGTTACCTATCATTCATGTACCGAATTAATGATCTTTATGTTATCAGGCCATTTTGCCAAATTTGTCTTCTTTTTTTTTTTAATTCTTAGTATTAAGTTAGAAAGTATATTTTTGTGAGTAAAATTTCGTATTTTTCTTTAAATATATTACGTGCAGGTCTGTGACATTGACAAAATGGCTTATAACGACCCTTCTCATTTTCGTTGCTGTTGTTGTTGTCATTTTTACCATTTTTGTAATGTGTGTTTTCCTTTTTGTAAATAACTTTCTTTGATTATATTTTTCTTGGTATTTTATAAAATATTTATCCTGTAAAGAGTTTGTAGTCCGTTTTGTGCACATTCGTGGGAACGTTATTTTCTGTGTTCGTACATATCGGGAAAAATTATTCCGTGACGAAGTTATATTGGTACAGCGACATTTAAACAATGACCGTCTTGTCTTCTTCATTGACGCATTACATTCACTTGAAATTATTGACTATTAGTCCTGTGTAGTTCCTCAACCTAAAGTCAAGAGGAATGAGAGTCAACCTATAAACCATTGCCTTCGGAAGACAGAATTCCTTCAGTGGACAGATTTTTGATTTCGGCAGTTGCAGGTGGAAGTCTAGAATAAAGGTTACGTTGGTATATGCATTATTTTCCTTGTAGCGTATGATACAGGAGAGATACTGACTAGTCAATAGAAACTAACCTTAACAATATGTACATTGAAAAGCATATTGTATTTATGTGTTTGGAAATAGTATCTAATGAGAGATAAAAAGCCTTTCGTTATCTTCGCAAGAGTGTGTGTGTGTGTGTGTGTGTGTGTGTGTGTGTGTGTGTGTGTGTGAAAGAGAGAGAGAGAGAAAGAGAGAGAGAGAGTGAAAAAGAGAGAGAGAGAATGAGAGAGAGAGAGAGAGAGCATGTTCATGCCAACCTTGGAATGATAACAGGTACATTCAAACAGAAATACTTTTGTGATATCAATGTTTGACTGAGTTATCTCCTCTTACTCGAATGTTCCCTTTCCATGCCATATCTTAACGAGAACGATGAAATAAAAACCGGATACATTACTAAGGTAGATATGATTGACTAAAATCCTGAAAGAGATATCCATCATGTCTGTAGTCAATGATTAAAACCATTAAAAGAAGAATAGAAGAAAATAAAGATCTATTCAAACAAGCTGAACTGTGGCAAAGCAACAGTAACGCAGTTTTATTGTGAACTATGCCCTTTCGTAGATACCGAGGTGGAGGGACAATATGTTTATTTTTTATTACCCTAGGAGAGAATGGGGCGATGATCATGACCTTTGCAGGACACACTCCTAGTCTGCTGATATTAATGGTGTTGATATTCAGCTTGAAAATTCATAGATTACTATTGGTAGGAAAAACATTGATCAAGAGGAATTCCAGAGGGCTGCAAAGTCCAACGTAAAATTTAGAACTTTCTAACAAAAAAAAAAAAAATGCAACAAGTAATCGTAAAAACTGTGATATTTAGAAATCATTTTATTGAATATAAACATCAGTTTGTTCTTTTGAACTTCAACTTTGTCTTTATGTAGAATATGGTTCTTGTTTCCTCTTAATTTTCTTCTGCCTCCTCCTCTTCAAACTCCCCTTCTTCCTCGGCTGTTGCATCCTGGACAAAAAAGATAATGAATTATCTACTTTGGCGAAGTTTGGTTTTATTATACACTAAAAATGGAGGTCAACTTTGCTTTTTTATCAATTCCTTTTCAATAAAATAAATACCGGTCATGTACTGGGGTCGATGGTATTGACGTTCCCTCAAAATTACTGACATTGATTCTAAATCAGAAACCATTATATAAAAATAGACTTGATTATGGAATCCATGATGTTATGAAAGAAGAATGGATGTTAGTAAAACAAGAGATGTAAGTAAAACGGAAAATACTAAGCAAACCAGAAAAGATGTTAACAAAAATATGTGTGGAGATAAATTTTAACAATAAAATCTTATCTAGACCTCCAAGGGTTATATGGTTCCCCAAAAGTTATATGCACCCTGGTTGAGAACCATTGGCGTAGAATAAAAAAATAGTTGTCTCAAGCAATTTTGGCTCTTAGTAAGAGTATTACTGCAAAACGGACGATCTCAGCCGCCTTCGTAGACCCCCATCACCCCGTTCTCTTGGCAAAAATCAATAAAATAAAATAACAGAAGCTTACTTGGTACTGTTGGTACTCCGATACTAAGTCGTTCATGTTGGATTCCGCCTCTGTAAATTCCATTTCGTCCATACCTTCACCTGTGTACCAATGGAGGAAGGCCTTGCGTCGAAACATCGCTGAATAAGGAGATAGGAAAATGATACAATTAAAAGGACGAAGGAAACTATTGGACTAGAAAATAATTGTAGTTTCGCATTGCTTAAGGATCACAAACCGCGTATCCTTGTCACCCAGCATTTGTACTGGGAATGTAGTTAAAAGAATATATTTTCAAAAGAACGAGGTCTAAATGTTTATTTTGTTGTGCTCGAAAAAAGAAATTGCTTGAAATATGTCCCCATAACTTAGCGATAGAATAAGTACTAGGATTACAAAGAATAAGTCCTGGGGTCGATTTGCTCGACTAAAGGCGGTGTTCCAGCATGACCACAGTCAAAATGACTGAAACAAGTAAAAGAGTAAAAGAGTAAAAAGTATTAAATGCAATATAGACATTGTGTTAGCTTTGTCATAATATGAAGGTAGAAGGCAGCCCCCTGAAGATGATGATACTCCTATATGTAAGTATTCGCGAAAAAATGCCAGCGAATTCAGACAACAAAAAAATTAATCAGTTAGATTGAAGAGAGCAAGCCCGTAGATCTTTTTTTTGGCTAAGGATAATCGGGTGAAGATAACGAGATAACGCAGTTTAAGAGTTTAGGGCTTTTACAAACATGTAATTATAGACAGGTTAATTGTCCCTGGCAACATTTTTAGATTACACTTCACTTTTTTTTTTGAAGAATCTAACAAGACAGTGGGTAATATTTACGAACAGAATCGGATAAAGTTGAGAAAGCAGCCAAGAGACAGCATGAACGATAATAATGTTCATATCACAAATTCCAATGGATCTTGTCTCTGAACTCTTGAACTTTCAAGTTTGGTTATAAACAGTGCCAGAGTATTTAGACTAACTTTCTTGTACACCACACTGAGATTCATATCGTATTATATATATATATATATATATATATATATATATATATATATATATATCTGTGTATGTGTGTATGCATGTATGTATGTATGTATGTATGTATGTATGCATGCATGCATGCATATACATATGTATTTATGTATGTCTGTGTGTGTAAACATACACACAACACACACACACAAATATATATATATGTCATTATTACTATCATGGCTATCATCATCGTCATCACACTACTACTGCTACTACTACTACTACTACTAGAAATGGAAAGGGACAGAGATAAGAATAGTTCACTACTACTGCTGCTACTGCTTCTACTACTCCTACTGCTACTTCCACCTAGTAGTAGTAGTAGTAGTAGTAGTAGTAGTAGTAGTAGTAGTAGTAGTAGTAGTAGTAGTAGTAGTAGTAGTCTACCACTACTACTACCACTTCTATGACGATTACTTTGAATTTTATGAATACCACCACTTCAACTACAACTACCATCATCACCACCGCTACCACAACCACTACCACCACTACCACTACCAACCACCACCACCACCTGTACTACAACTAAACAGTATGGTGTATTTCTGTAGCGTTGTACAACACCGTAGTACCGTTTCCCTTGATGCTCTAAGTACCGTGCTTATTTTGCTTAAGGGGTCAATCCAGCGATGGATGGGACTCCGGTCTGTCGCAGGATTACTGATTTTTGCTAGCTGAGTGGACTGGAGCAACGTGAAATGAAGTGTTTTGCTCAAGAACACAAGACTAATATAGCTACAACGAATATCATTACTACTACTACTACTACTACTACTACTACTACTACTACTACTAACTACTACTACTACTAACTACTACTACTACTAATACTGCTGCTGCTGCTGCTACTATTACTACTACTACAACTACTACTACTATTACCGCCACCAACAACCTCGGCGCTTTCACCACTAAGAACACTACCGCCTTCACCACTACTGCCATTACTGTCACCAACAACGGAGCCACTACCACCAATACCAGCCGAACAACAACCACTACTATCACCGCCACTGAAGCCATTATCAACAGTACCACCACCCGCACACCACCACCCTCACACCACCACTATCATCATCGTCACCTCATCTGCTACCACCACCACCATTACCGCCGCCGCCGCCGCCGCCGCTGCCATTTCACTTACTGGTCCTACCATCACTACAATGATGTTCACCAATCCGTCAACATGGTAGGTTTTCTGTGCGACCCTGATAACAACTAAAATCTCGTCAGTCAACCTCCTGCAAATATTAAGCACTCCATCATCAGAGAATCCAGTTCCTACCCCGACAGAGACATCCCACGCCCACCCCGGGACACAAGACGTATTCTCTACTATCATCACTTAATACAGTGATCAATCAATGTTGTCGTGGAATAGATTGGCCATGATGACCGCGTTAAACAGAAAGCGAAAGAGGTGGAGAGAAAGAATGTGTGTGTGTGTGTTAGTGTATGTGTGCGTGAGAGAGAGAGAGAGAGAGAGACAGACAGAGGCAGAGAGAGGTAAATGGCGGGAAGACATGAGGGACAGCCAGAGATGGAATAAATGAGGAAGAAAGAGGAGAGAGTAATTAGGAATCAGAAGAGAAAGAAAAGGAAGTGGCGAAAGAATGAGACGATTTTTGAGCTTGAAATTCCTGTAGAAACCCTAGATTGCTGGAGTTCGTTAACTAATAATGGAAAAGGGATATTTCAAGAGTGAAAAGCAACAGCCCCCAAAATACACTTCGAATTTGTTATGACCGTATGCTGACATTTTCTGACGATGATTGATTAATTACTTATATACAAACACCCTGCCTACTTTCAAACGTCTGTCCTCTGCCACCCGTCTAAATAGCTTTGATAGTGTTTAGGAAGACGTACCAAGGGTCAAACAGCTTTGGAGTTGACCTTCTTCGTTGGAATTTGTTGGAGGAGAGGGTGGGAGAAATATCTTTGTTTTGCAATGGGTAAAATAAAATTAACATCTGAGAGTTCGGTTACTGTTCGTTTAGTACTGAAGTTGAAAATAGAATGGAGGGTAGCTGAATATAAATGTCCTTCTGACCTAGACAACCGAATTACCAAGGGTAGATGAAAATAAATAGGCTTTTTCGCCATTCTAGACACCAGAATAACAAAGAATAGGTTGAAAACAAATGCAGTGCGTAATTAGTACTTATTTTATCGACCTCGGTAGAATTTGAACTCAGAGAGTTAAAACAGACGAAATACTGCAAAGCATTTTGCCCGGCGCGCTAACGATTCTGCCAGCTCGCTGTCTTCATACAATGCAATCTATTAAAACTTAAATAGCAGTAATACCGTTTTTACGCGTCATACTGTGATGAAGGCGCATGGCTCAGTGGTTAGAGCGTCGGGTTCACAATCATAAGGTAGTGATTTCGATTTCATGACCAGGTTTTGTGTTGTGTTTTTGAGCAAGACACTTTATCTCATACAGTTCTATATTTAAGAGATGAGGAGTTATGTACATTATTTACATTAGACGGATATTTGTCCTCATCTTGCATATGGCGTAGTGATTAAGAGCGCAGGCTACTAACCCCAAAATTCCGAGTTCTATTCCAGGCAGTGCTAGAGGAATCTGTAGTGGGGGAGTTTAGCTCAATCGGTCAGAGCATCGTGACGCGTAATCACGGAGATGTGAGTTCGAGTCCCACAGCTAACCACCTATAATCTTTTCTGCAAAATAGGGGTAGTTTATCCTGTTCAGGCTATATTATTAGCATTATCCTGCGATTGAGAATTTAAAATCACTTCTTTAATAATAATAATAATAATAATAATAATAATAATAATAATAATAATAACATCAAAAAATACCTTAGGAATGACAACCCAGGTTTGAAATTTCGCCAAGACACCTGATGAAGGCTGGAGGGTATATCAGCCGAAACGTTGTGTCAACAACAAACAAGATGAGGACGAATATCCGTCAAATGTAAATGATGTACTTTATGTCATGTTGCCCCAGTTCACACAGCTGTAGAAAGGAGTTCCGATATCACTAATGCCAAGCTGTATCAGCTTTTGCCTTTTCCTTGGGTAACATCGGTAGCATGGAGAGGAGAGGTTGGTATGCATGGGCGACTGCTGGTCTTCCGTAAACAACCTTGCTCGGATTGCGCCTCGGAGGGGAACTTTCTAAGTGCAATACCATGGTCATTTTGACCGAAGGAGTCTTTAGCCTTTATATCATACTTAATGCAGATACACCGTAGAAAGCCTAGAAACTGCTTTATTCGTCTCGGAAAAGTATCATGTATAGACGTATAGTGTTAAAAATCACAGAAATACATCGAAAAGTGTCAAAATAAAGATAAGTACTGGGGCCGATTTTTATATCTACACCCTTTCAAGGCGGTGCTTCACCATGGCCGCAGTCCAATGGCTGCAAGCAAGTAAAGAGTAAAAGGTGTATATGAATACGTACCTGCTAACTCAATAACTGAACAGACAATGTCAAGTCGTTTCACAACTTAACATTAACTTACCTGTAAATTGCTCTGAAACTCTTTTAAAAAGTTCCTGAATGGCTGTTGTGTTTCCAATGAAGGTGGCAGACATCTTCAGTCCTCTGGGCGGAATATCACAGACAGCTGTTTTCACATTATTCGGAATCCATTCGACGAAATAACTGCTGTTCTTGTTTTGGACATTCATCATTTGTTCATCAACTTCTGCAAAGTAATATAGAAGACTATGAAACAAAGCACTTCTCTCTCTTTTCTCTCTCTCTCTCTTTCGCTCTCTTTCTCTCTCTCTCTCTCTCTCTCTCTCTCTCTCTCGCACACACACGCAAACACACACACACACAAAGACACACACACATATACACACGCAGGGGTTGTGTGTGTAAAGTGTTTCTGTGATTCCGAATTATGTTTTTTTTACTCTATTTTCCTGTAGAGGCGCAATGGCCCAGTGGTTAGAGTAGCAGACTCGCGGTCATAGGATCGCGGTTTCGATTCCCAGACCGGGCGTTGTGAGTGTTTATTGAGCGAAAACACCTAAAGTTCCACGAGGCTCCGGCAGGGGATGGTGGCGAACCCTGCTGTACTCTTTCACCACAACTTTCTCTCACTCTCTCTTCTTGTTTCTGTTGTGCCTATAATTCAAAGGGCCAGCCTTGTCACACTGTGTCACACTGAATATCCCCGAGAACTACGTTAAGGGTACACGTGCCTGTGGAGTGCTCAGCCACTTGCATGTTAATTTCACGAGCAGGCTGTTCCGTTGATCGGATCAACTGGAACCCTCGACGTCGTAAGCGACGGAGTGCCAACAACAACTTTATTTTTCTATTATTTTACAGTCTTTACAATTTAAAATGGCATCAAGTGACAGAGAACGTTCTTTTTTTAAAGCGTGTGAATCAAAATATGCCACAGAACTAGATTCATAAAAAGGTATAGAACTATATTATCACCCTCAAATTTGAGAAACAAACACTCATAACTTTTTCTTTTAAAATTCATTGCATGAGATTGATACCAATGAAATTCCTCGAATTGAACTCTATCATTTAAGCATTATTAGAATATAGTTTATTTTTAAAATAAAAAAAGAAGTTAATTATATTTAAATCCAATTTTTTGCCTTACTTATATATTTTTTCATGATAATTTACCTTAAAACTAAGAAATTCTTCGTACTTTCTTCTATCATTTAAGCTAAGCCAAATATATTTTGCTTTTAAAATAAAATAAAAAAGTAATTTAAATCTAAACTTGATTGGTGGCGTTATTACTCTCCTGTAGCGTTGCTACAAATTTTATGCCTAAATGTAGCTAGGGATTAAGTCCTTTTCAAGAATGTTAACAGTTTTCAATTTGGTTAAGACCTGAATTAGTGACAAGCTCTGAAAGATGCTGCGTGTGAGTACATGGTGGCCTTAAGAATATTATTCAACTACTACCGTAGCTGAATGATATATATATATATATTATATAAACACTCATATAAACGTAAATGAGACTACGTACATATATTTGTAGACACTCATTCTACAGATATACGCACGTACATCTGAAATCAAATTACATAGCTCTGGAGTGTAAATATAAACATTCACATGCTTCTATTTTGTTTATAAATGTTCACGTCTGCTTTAATATATATATACATGTATGTTTATATAGGTGCACATATATGTGTAGGTCTACATATACATGCATGTACATATATATATATATATATATATATATACATACATACGTACACGCATAAACACATTCATACATACATACATATTATATATGTATGCATTTATGTGTGAAATTTTAAGAGGCATTTCATTTTTCAAAATGCGTCTCTCTCCCTCTCTATCTATCTATCTATCTATCTCTTTCTCTCTATATATCTCCCTCCCTCTCTATGGCATACCAAATTAACGCTCTACAATAGGTATGTATATTGTTACATATACGCTCGCGTGTGCGCGTGTTTGTGTGCATATACGTCTGTATACACACACACACACATATATATGTACGTATATATGTATGTATGTGTGTGAGTGTGAGTGTGTGTGCGCGGTGTGGTGCGGTGTGTGTGTGTGTGTGTGTCTGTCTGTCTGTCTGTCTGTCAGTCTGTGTACGTGTCAGAAAATTACTTGAAATTAAAAGAATATTAAAACATTCCTTCTATAATTTCAAAGAATGGAAAAATCCACTGCTAGATTTTCTATTTGAACATACTTCCATCCCGTTTCACGTTTGTCGTACATATAGGAAATACACACACACACACACACACACACACACACACACACACACACACACACACACACACACACACACACACATATATATATATATATATATATATAAAAGCAATCTTTATATCCAACTTAACGTGGATGCCTTGTTAAAACGCCGACTATTGCGTTATATGCCTTGAGAGGTCCTCACATATAGGCGTATGTTGTATAAAAGCAGAGGTTTATATATTAGAAGACGAGAATCGTCTACTATGGGCACCGGAACTCTCAGATCACGTAATTTCAGTGTACCGGACTTCTCCAGTGATAGGCATTCGGTAACGGCATGCCTGCCAAATCTCACTGCCACGATATATAGAATTTCAGTGTTTTTATTTTGTTTTTTGGGGTTTTTATTAGTCACTTGTCTCTCAAATAGCCAGCGGACTT
>NC_142940.1:54267909-54287909 GCF_046866305.1 Octopus bimaculoides | reverse complement strand
AAAAAGAGTAATGTCACTAAGTTGCTTCATTACTGACCAGTTATCTGCTGAGTGACCAACTAATTATTAACTAACTCAAACACTTTACCATATTTGAACAACACTGCCAATGTACGAGGAGATGGAAGTTCAGCTACAAAGAAATGTCGAATTTGCTTTTATTGTACACAATCCCGACTATTTCTCGCCAACAGTTTAACTCTTTCGCTCTCTCTCTCTCTCTCTCTCTCTCTCTCTCTCTCTCTCTCTCTCTCTCTCTCTCTCTCTCTCTCTCGGTTTGTGAGGTTGTGTTCAAATCCCACGAGACTCTCGTAAAGTCAATTAAGACTAGAAGACAATTTGCTGACGTTACCTCCTGAGATATAGCGTAAGCTATTCCAAAGACTCAGTTTTCGACGACGCACCAATGCTAATATTGGTTTCAGATTTTGGCACAAGGCCAGAAAATCTGGGTGAGTAGGGTAAGTCGATTACATGGACTCCTAGTGTTCAACTGATATTTATTTTACCAACCCCGGAAGGATGAAAGGCGAAGTCGACCCCAGCGGAATTTGTACTCAGAACGTAAAAACGGATGAAATGCCGCTAAGCGTTTCTTCTTTCTTCTGTTCTGTGACTTCTTCGATGCAGCGTCAACGAATGTAACCGGGCGACTGACCATCCTACCAAATTTCCCTTTAAATACTCGCCGGTAGGCTCCAGCAGCCAGCACCAGCCAACTGTCACGTGACACTGTCTAAGCTTCAACTGACCAATGGAGGGGAAGGGCGCGTAGTTTTAGCCCGCGCCCTCTTTAAACCTGCCTTCCAACAGTGTCGGACGGCAGGTATAGAGAACGTCTAAGTTACGGGGAAGTAAACAAGAAAATACCACTGTCAAACACAAACACAAAGACACACATATATATGTACGTGTGTATATATATATATATATATATATATATATATATATATATATATATATATATATATATATATATGTCGTAAGCCCGGTGCCCTGTGAACATAGAATTATATATTCCTTCTGCATATCCACAAAAATATTTCTTGCATTGAACCAAGACCACACAATCTAAGATGAGAGACGTAGCCTGCTAGATCGATCCTACGACGCACCTGGACTTTATCCCGTCGACCTCGGTGCGGCGAAAGGCAAAATATAAATGCGTGAGTTTTCAGCTCAGAACGTGATAAGGACGATGAAGGCAAATACGGTAAACAAAGGCATTTATTTAATTCGGGCCGCAGAATCATACCTATAAATGGTTTGAAACATATACGTAATACAGTTCTATATTCAAGAGATGAGGAGTTATGTACATTATTTACACTATTTACATTTGACGTAAATATGCCCACGGTCATATGGCATAGTGGTTAACAGCGCGGACTGCTAACCCCAAAATTCCGAGTTCGATTCCAAGCAGTGACCTAAATAATAATAATAGTAATAACATCGAAAAATACCTTAGGAATGAGAACCCAGGTTCGAAATTTCTCCAAGACATCTGATGAAGTCTGGAGGTATATCAGCCGAAACGTTGCGTTAACAACAAACAAGATGAGGACAAATATACGTCAAGGGTAAATAATGTACATATATGTAAGCCTGAATACGTCATCTTTTATAGACCAACATGGCTACCAAGACAATTCTAACTCATAAATCTTCATACATAATTTCATTGTTAGATAGCCGCTCCCGCATCTAAGAGAACAGTGTCGTGTGATACTTGTATATAATATTATCAACTTGTGATCTGTGTGAAAATAATAGTGTTGTTCTGTGCTTCCTAACATTGGCTTCTTTAGACGCTTATCACGACATTATGTATTTCATCTCATTAAAAGAAACGATGGGTATGTGTCTTAATCAGCTTCGTAAACTTTTCGTCTCTCCTCACCATTCTCTCTCTCTCTCTCTCTCTCTCTTTTATCTCGGTTTGTCCACAACAACTGCAAGCCCATACCTTAGAGACATCAGCATCATTGCACAACTACCTCCACCGCCACCGCCACCATCACCATTAATAATAATACTTACTCTATTTCTGCTACATTCACCACTTTCGCCGTTACTACTATTGTTACTACCATCACTACCACTACCACCACCACCACAATTATTGCCGTGACCATTGCTACCACTACAGATGCTACTATTAGCACCACCACCACCACTAAGTTTACTATTACAACAACTACTAAGACTACTACTACAGCTATTATTACAACCAACACCATCATAACAACTATTACTACTACAACTATTACCGAGAGAGAGACTTATAAATGAGATTTTGAGGCTTTAATGCATTTCTCGGGAATATTTTCAACTTGATCATCGTAAGTGATGCGAAAGTCGCTACATCTCGCTCAGAGATTTAATATAGCTAATAACAGGAATATTTGGTTTTAAAAAACTCTCGGATGAAAGAAAAGAGAATCGGAGACTGTTCGTTGGACACGAAATTGTATCTTCTACTAGCATGAAAGTTGAGCTAGCAATACCACTGTCCCACGGGAAGCCTTCGATAAATTAAATAGGAAAGATTTCGTTTTCATTTTAAACTAGTTTTCTATACACTGTAGTTGAATCTTCGAGGTCCGCCGTTAAAAACTATTTCTTCTATATCTTCTGAAGTTTCCAAATTCTTATGATGGATATTTTCTTGAATTATAAGCATTTATTGGTTATTAATTCCTGTAGAAAAGGCATGAACGTCTTAGAAGTTTCCGTCTTTACTCAAAATATGTGGTTAGTCCATATAAATAGACATATAAATATATATAAATAAATATCCTTTTTAACGGTGGAGCTCTACATAGCAGATGCTAAAAATAATAACACGTAAAAAATTGAGTTAAGAAGAGTCTCGGAAGGAAAACAAATGTAGACTTTGCATTGCACACGAACCTGCAACTTCTGGCAATATGACAGAGGAGCTTTCAATACTACTGTCCCATGAGCAGCCTTCGACGCTTTTGATGTGAAAAGATTTGGTTTTTATTTTAACCAAGTTTTCTTTATGCTGTTCCTTATAGCTTTATCTTCGAGATCCACCATTAAAAACGATTTATTCCACATCTCTCGAAGTTTCTTTTTTCCATTCGAGAGTTTTATTTTTAGCTTAATATTCTACAAGTTATGATTTATAGTTTTAGCTACTTCGAGACCCTCATGCCTTACTTACAGGAATTAATAGCCAATAAATGCTTAAAATTCAACAAAAGATGCATTATAAGAATTTAGAAACTTCGGGAGATGTGAAAGAAATCGTTTCAAACTGTGGAACTCGAAGATAAAGCTATAAGGAGTAGTATAGAGAAAACTGGGTTAAAATATAAACCAAATCATTCCACAGCAATAGGGTCGAAGAATGCTCGTGGGACAGTGGTATTCGTTGCGCAACGGTCACGTTAACAGAAGCTGCAGGGTCATGTCCAACGTACAGTCTCCGACGTTCTATTATTATTATTACTTATTTCTTTACTGTCCACAAGGGGCTAAACATAGAGGGGACAAACAAGGGATTAAGTCGATGACATCGATCCCAGTGCGTAACTGGTACTTAATCTATCGACCCCGAAGGGATGAAAGGCAAAATCGACCTCGGCGGAATTTGAACTCAGAACTTAGCGACAGATGAAATACTGCTAAGCATTTTGTCCGGCGTGCTAACGAGTCTGCCAGCTCGCCGCCTTAATAAGGCTATTAATAAAAGCGTGTAAATATTGGCCCTTTGGATAGAAAAAGTCGAATACTGTCCGTCAGACTAGAACCCACATCTCCAGTATATACGAGAGAGAGAAAGAGAGAGAGAGAGATTAAATATATCTGTGACACTCAAATCACAATATTTTGTGAATCATTGCACAGATAATTAACTCGACTTTAATCAGTATTGTCAAATAATTAAACCATTACACCTCCAAATATTGTTTTCCCAGTGCTTTTTAAAATTTTTTTATCAAACTAAAGCTGAATATGGGTGAGTCAAATATTTATGAAATTTCAGTAAATTCAGCAGTTTTTCACTTGGGTGTTGTCAGCACATTTATCGATAAAATCAAGCTAAATTTGAGCCCTCGCCCATTATTTAGTGTGTGCTGGTGATGCAATAAATTGGACTGTTTAAACGGCCAACCAGATTGCAGAAACACGTTTTTGTGTCCTGGTGATGTATTTTCTCTTTTTTTTTTTTTAATACATTCAAAGTTCGAACTGTGTATGTTTGCATGCCTGTGAGGTTACATATGTGTATATGTGTGTGTATGTATGTATGTCATTATTCAGTTTTATATCAAGATTTCTTGCCAATAGAGAAAGAATCGGTTTCCCCAAACCTTTCTGGCCTTATACCTTTAGTAGAAAGGATTATTATTATTATTATTATTATTATTATTATTATTATTATTATTAGCATCATATAAAACTAATAAACAGTGATGTGGCTTTTAAAATTCACAACAAAGCATGTGTAAAATGTGGAAGGGTGTGCCTCTCAGTTGGAGGTCTAAAAAGACATGTTAAGAGAGTGCATATGGTGGCATCTGTTTCTCCTGCCAGCCAGAACAATTGTGCAGTATATAATAAAAGGTGTAAAAGCTTGACTGGTCTTAAAAGTCATATAAGGCCATCACATGGCAACAATAATGAATCATTTCAGTAAGTCTTCTTGGCAATGACTTTTTCTCGTGTAGCGAGAGTGCAGTTATTATGTATGTATATGTATGTGTGGAGATTTGTATGCTTTGTTTTATGTATATCTTCTCATGCATATAGTTAAATATCTAGGAATGCTTATATATATACTGAAATGATTAACTTCTACAGATAGTTTTATTTCCAGTGATGGCATGAATTTGTAGTCTTCGAATCAGCTTTTTCCTTTCTAGTTTTGAGAAGCCTAATTTCTCAAGATTGATATTTAGGCAGTGTGTTACAGGTATAAACCCCAGTAATTACAGGCCCCAATAATTGCAGGTATAAACTCGGACTTATAATCTGGATAGAGTAACTACTGACTTTTCAATGTATGTTTGAATGTATTTGTGTATATGTGTGTAGAGGCGCAATGGCCCAGTGGTTAGAGAAGCGGACTCGCGGTCATAGGATCATATATTCACATATGTGTGTGTGTGTGTGTGTGTGTGTGTGTGTGTGTGTGTGTGTGTGTGTGTGTCTATTGTTGTTGTTGTTGTTGTTGGCACACCATCGCTTACGACGTCGAGGGTTCCAGTTGATCCGATCAACGGAACAGCCTGCTCGTGAAATTAACGTGCAAGTGGCTGAGCATTCCACAGACACGTGTACCCTTAACATAGTTCTCGAGGATATTCAGCGTGACACAGTGTGACAAGGCTGGCCCTTTGAATTACAGGCACAACAGGAACAGGAAGTAAGAGTGAGAGAAAGTTGTGGTGAAAGAGTACAGCAGGGTTCGCCACCATCCCCTGCCGGAGCCTCGTGGAGCTTTATGTGTTTTCGCTCAATAAACACTCACAACGCCCGATCTGGGAATCGAAACCGCGATCCTATGACCGCGAATCCGCTGCCCTAACCACTGGGCCATTGCGCCTCCACTGTGTGTCTATTACATACATACATAAATACATACATACATAAATGCATACATACATACATACATAAATACATACATACATACATACATACATATACATGCATTCATACATACATACACACGCACGCACACGCGCGCGCACACACACACACACACACACACACACAAACAACACACATAATACATACATACATACATACATACATACATACATACATACATACATGCGTGCGTGCAGGTGGTGAAAGGTCAATTGAGTTCTGGACAATTGTGCTCCTGTCAAATGCATCCTGATCATAAATATCCTGGACCTTTGCGTTATCTTTTTGATTCGGCGTCCAGGTCATTTGCGTCCTGACTATGCCTGCTGCGAGCAAACCCTCGCATGAAACTTCATTTTGAAAGGTCACGTTATAACGAGAGACCTAAGGACGGTTTCGGTTACATATCTTTCGACAGTTCACAAAACGTCATCCGTTCGCAGCTATCATGTTCAAGGTTTCCCTGTGAAGAAATCTACGATATTATTCTTTCCATTTACATCTGTTTCTACCACATATGATACTCATTCTAAAAGAACTATTTCACACTTAATGAACATTGTACGAACAATTTGTATAGACTCGTTCCAAAGCCAACATTTGACATTCAAACGAAGAATTACATGTACTTTTTATTTTATCTTTTTGCAACACTTCTACATATTTTCCTCTTTTCTTGAATGTTAAATATTCTTCACCTCCATATTTCCCTTTCTAAATCCAAAACCGAATCTGTTAACTTCTTAATTTGTGTAATACATTTACCACACTGTCCAATTTTTGTTGTTCCTCATCAGAAATGAACAGCTTAAAGAAATGTAAGTTTACGTAGATCCTGCCACGTTGATTACCGTATGGATAGGCAATCCAACATGGCAGAATCTACGTAAACATCTGATGCTGAACCTTTGTGCCTGAAATATATAAACGTTACTCAGCGTTCCCTTCTAGTATTGTTAGTGACCCACCGTCTTCATTATTTGTTACTTTTGTTTGACAATCTTTCAAGCAACCTACAATGCTCTTCCAATATTCTAAGATAGAAAACAAACAGTTCTTTATCTTTAAGGGAAAGTGGTATTATATATATATATATATATATATATATATATATATATATATATATATATATATATATATATATATATATATATATGTATATATATATATATATATATATATATATGTATATATATATATATATATATATATATATATATGAGATATTGTCTACGAGGTCATTCATACGCATATATAAATATATCCATACATTCACACACCTCCGTTTGCTCATATGCAGACACATGCAAATAATATACTCTCACACTTATATAAATTCACCGACAAGCATGCATACGCTCACAAACATGTACATACGTGCAAATGCAGCACACACATACACACACATACACACACATATGTATGTATGTATATATATATATATATATATATATGTGTGTGTGTGTGTGTGTGTATACACGCTCTCACGCACGCATATACACAACATACATACGTATACATAAACATATACCTATTTTGATAAACATTCATCACTGTGTATGCGTGCGTGGGTTTATATGTGTATGCTTGCCTATGTGTGTGGGCTGCGCATAAAAAAGAAGAAATATAAGAATAGTAAAAATGGTTCAAAATTTATGAATCGATGTGAAACGATGTTTCTATGAATATCCATCTCTAACTGGATCATACCCAGTTCTATAAAACATTAACATAGGTTAAACAGAAAAAATATTAAATATTTATATCGCTCATTAGTAGCCTTATGTTTCCAGCTGTTTTCTGAAAAACCGTTGGCTTTCAATAACTGAGCTGATCTTCATTGTCCTGACTTGTTTTAATCATTGAAATAAAAGTTTGTTTTCAACGTAAATTAATGCAAGCACATTTAATACTCGCTGCGTTAGCAAAGCTGTATCATGTGTTGAGGAAAAAAATCAATATTAATAGATAACTAATGTTGTGTACGTTTTTCTAGTATTCATAGAAAATTACTCCGGGCATGTTATTATTCTATCTCTCATCCTTAACCGTTTCTCCATTTCCAGAGAAAGCTATCTATCAATAGATTCACTGGGATTACAATGGGAACTAAGATGGGCCTCAGTCACGCTAACCTATTCGTTGGTCACGCTTTGGCTCAATCTTCAGTTCACTGTCCCCACCAGCAGTGTCGTAACTATAATGTGTGTTGTCCGAGGAGGCAGCCATGGAACTTGCCTCCTCTCGAACCCCCACAGCGAAGTGGAGATTATGCGCCTGCATAATCTTCACTTCATTTGGACTACTCAACAGCAATATCAACAACAGAAAGCTTTTCGATCCAATAACATGGCTGAAGGAAAATCTCCATAGGTGCCTTCTACATATCCGAGATAATCACACATATAATACAGTGAGTTGTAAAGCTCCAGTTAATTATCTGAGTTTAACATTGCTATCAGTAGGTAAAAACTCACTCAAAATAAGCAAGGGACGTAACTCTGATAAGGTCAGACAAACGAAATTTTTGTATTACACGGAAGGGAGAGGATCCTGTTTTTAAAGCCTAAAAGTTAATATGCCAAAACTTTTGCCTTTCATCCGATAAAATTTTACATCGCACCTAAACATTGGGTTGAAATTGTCATAAATGTTGTTTGCTCTAATAAGGCTGGCTTGGAGACTACACAGCAAGAATCTTAAGATCCTACCACCCTCCACAATCATCAAAACAACCACCACCCCACCAATCAGCCACTGCGTCCATCAACACCGCACGCTACCATCACTACCATACTGCTACCACTACAGCCATCATCATCATTACTATCATTATCATTCTCAGCAGTACCACCACCACCATCACCGTGAACATCACCACCATTACCATCATCGGGACCACCACCACCACTATCATCAACATATCTATCATCTGTTACAAGTAGCATTCCTACCATTATCAACATCACAATCAACAAAATCACCATTACTATCGCCAACAATATAAGCCCCTATCTTTTCTGATGGGTGATTGAACGCAGCATTTAAGAGAGAGATAACGGACCCAGAGGGGAGAGTTACCGGAAAAGGAAGCGGTTGTATTTCATCAGATCTGACAGGTTTGAGGCAAAGTTGATCGGTATTTTATGATATGTAAATATTTATGTGTCAGTGTTAATCTGTCCTGCTTCATCACTACTGTTGTACTAATGAGAACGATGGCAGATGGAGGAGGAAGTGGGGCTGATATAGAAGAAAGATGGAGGAGGATACAAGAGATAGAGAAAGAAAGCGTGAACGGTGGAAATTATCGATGCGATAGGGCAGCTGAAAGACGGAAGTAGAGAGAGAGAAGAACCTTCTAAATGAAAGAGAGATATAAAATTATTATGAATGAAAATAAGAAATGTGTGCGTGAGTTAGAGGGAGAAAGAGAAAAATTGATAAAATAAAATAAGAGAGAAGGGGAGAGAAAGACGAATGAAATAAAGTGGGACTAGGCCAAAAAGAAGTAGACAAGGTAAAGAAGCTTTTAATATTAGCTAATTGTAGGTGGCGAGCTGGTAGAAACGTTAGCACGCCGGGCGAAATGCTTAGCGGTATTTCGTGTCTTTATGTTCTGTGTTCAAAATCCGCCGAGGTCGACTCTTCCTTTCGGGGTCGATAAATTAAGTACCAGTTGAGTACTGGTGTCGATCTAATCGACTGGCACCGTTAGTAGAAAGGATAATTATTACATATTTAATATTTTTAGAATATTTTGTATAATTATATAATTCTATAAATATAAGTATATATTCTTTTATTATTTTACTTGTTCCAATCATTTGACTGCGGCCATGCTGGTGCACCGCCTTTAGTTGAACAAATCAACTTCAGGACTTATTCTTTATAAGCCTCGTACTTATTCTATCGGTTCTTTTGCCGAACCGGTAAGTTACGAGGAAGTAAACAGCAGCATCGGTTGTCAAGCGATTGTAGGGGACAAACACGGACACAGAAACGCGCGCGCACACACACACACACACACACACACACACACACACACGATGGGCTTCTTTCAGTTTCCATATACCAAATCTACTCACAAGGCTTTGGTCGACCCGAGGCTATAGTAGAAGACATTCGCCCAAGGTGCCACGCAGTAGGACTGAACCCGGAACCATGTGGCTGGTTAGCAAGCTACTTGTCACACAGCCACTCCTGCGCCTATATATATAATTATAGAATATCTATATATATATTGTAGACGTATATGTCGTAGACCACAGGTGAGAGTTCTGAAATTTGTTCCAAAACCACCTGCAAATAGTGATCAAATGTTTGTGCTGCTGTATATCAGCTCACTCCCTTCTTCAAATTGACATTGCATGGTAAAGGTGCACGGTGTACCACATGTCTGATATAAAAGTGATGGCAGAGCAACGTGAGCTCAAATGTTTTGTTCAAGAACACGTGTTCATCCCGTCCGGGAATCAAACTCAGGATCTCACAATCGTGAGTGCAACCACGTGACCTAACATGTGTGTGTGTGTGTGTGTGTGTGTGTGTGTGTGTGTGTGTGTGTGTGTGTGTGTCAACATGCCAATCTGTGAATCAATCTGTCAAGTTCATCAACATCTGTCCCTTTTTCTATGTATCCGTCTCTTTGCCATCTGTCTATCTGCTTCACTCTTGTCATATCTTTTCGACAAGATTCCCACTACACACACCCTCCCCTGTAAACAACAAGCACACACACACATACACACAAATACACACACACAAACACACATACATATATACAAAATAGTCGATGAATGTGTGTGTTCCAAGCTGTATCAGTGTTTGTCGGTTTCCGTGTATGTATGTATGTATGTATGTATGTATGTATGTATGTATGTATGTATGCATGTATGTATGTACTAGGCATTTTTAATCCTATGTATGTATATATGTTGATTTATGAATATATGTATCCATGTGTATAAACATGGACATGTGTACGTACGCTTGTTTGTATATACGTATTATGCATGTATCTTAATCTATATACAGTTGTATCAATATGTGTTCGTAGATGTACGTGGGTGTGAGTCTACATCCGTTTCTCTTCCTCTGTTTACCAATTCCTTAGACCATGAATCACCTTTCTTATCTCTCCTTTATTCCCCTGTCATTTCTTTTTCCCAGAATGCATTTCATTGCTAAATTTTCTCGCCAGTGTTTTATTTTATTTTCTGGGTTAGTAAAAAGTGCAATAATTTATATGCAGACCCAAGCTTACAAACACATCCATAGACAGACAGACAGACAGACAGACAGACAGACAGACAGACAGACACAGATACAGCCATATTTAACATTCTGCTTTCCACTTGGATGAGGGAAGACCTTTCACTGCGGAAATTGTCCCGGGACTAATGACGTCATCGAATCGTAAACTTATGCACTTCTGCGTCATTGTGCTCCGTCAGCGTCAAATACCAAATTCGTCTTTCACAGCCCTATAAAAACGATAGTTGTTATTTATAAGAACAGTAAATAAAAATGGTAAAGATGTTTACTGGTGGGCTTAAAGCCTGAATTTCTCTTGGGCTCCTTGGACTAATCCCGCAGTGAAAGGTTTTCCCAAGTCCGAATGCACATAAAAGTGTTAGTTATGATTATAATCAATTTTATATATATATATATATATATATATATATATATATATATATATATATATATATATATATATATATATATATATATATATATATATATATATATATATATATATATATATATATATATATATATATATTCAACGCTGCTTTGTGTCACTCTTATTATTTTATTCCAACTGGATCAAGATTTATGCACAACAGTAAATGTACTATTTACCCTTCTTACACACACGCGCGCGCACACACACACACACGTATACATACAAATATACAGAGATAGATAGATAGATAGATAGATAGATAGATAGATAGATAGATAGATAGGTAGGTAGGTAGATAGATAGATAGATATAAATATGTGTTCAAATGTGTATACCTTTTTATAAATGTGTATACAAATAAATAAATAAATATGTGTGTATGTGTGTGTGAGAGAGAGAGTGCGTGCGTGCGTATGTAAGCGTATGTACGAGAATGTTGCATGATTGTATGGTATGTGTTGTTTGTATATGTCTGACATGTTCGTACGGAAAGGCGTTTTGCCAAATAAACTGCATACAATTCGTGAACTCGTCGTTGTTGGAAGCACTGGATGCTTTCTGAGCCAATGTTGAAGTAGATATGAAACAGCGATCATTAAACTCAGAACTGAATGCTGCACGGAAACATCTGCAAATAGGAAACATCAAATTTATGTTTATTCATTAACTTTAAGTTGTCTGGAAATTTTTCCATTTTTCTTGAGATGTCGGGTGCGAGGGGGAGGGGGGGTGAGACATAATAGTAGTAGTAGTAGTAGTGTCGTTGTTGTTGTTGTTGCTGTTGTCATTGTTGTCGATGTCGTTGTCGTTGTTGTTGTGGTGATGGTCGTCGTTGTCGTGATGGTCATGGTGGTGGTTGCAGCAGCAGCAGCGGCAGCAGCGGCAGCAGCGGCAGCAGCGGCAGCAGCGGCAGCAGCGGCAGCAGCGGTAACAGCGGTAGCAGCGGTAACAGCGGTAGTAGTAGTAGTAGTAGTTGCTGTGTTCGTTTTGATTGGTTGCTTATGTTGACGATGGGATTTGTTTTGCGCAGATATATCCCAGAATCCAATTAGCATATAAAATAAACCAGACGGCGATATTCGGTTCGTGTTTGTTGATGGCTGGGCTTAAGGTTAGAGGAAAACGAAAATTAAAAAAAACCAACTAACTCACCTTCTGCATTTCCCTTATCTCGGTGACATGTTAACGTCCGAGAATTCTCGAGGACGACTGAGAACGCCCATTGCATGAGAACGCAGACGATCTATGAGACAAAACGCCATTGGTTAAACTTCGTATAGTTACAGATAACTACGACAACGTTGTCTTGCGATGTTTTACTGTAAGTTTTAAGTGTCTTTCGTATTGAAATAAGTGCAAATTTATGGTATCTTTATGAGAAAATTTGAGGTACCACTGCGATATAGTTGAAACATTATTTTGAAAAGAAAAGTAAAAACATTGAAAGAATATGTCATAGACTTTGAATATGACCTCCTGAAAGCAACTTGTTTTCTAGAGAATTCCTTGTTTGTTGACTGAAGTGAAGGAGAGTTTTATCTTTTACTTGTCTCACTCATTAGACTGTGGCCATACTGGGGCACTGTCTTGAAGAATTTTAGTCAAATGAATCGAGCCCAGTACATTTTTTTAAAGCCTAGTACTTATTCTAGTGGTCTCTTTTGCTGAACCGCTAATTTTCGGGGACGTAAGCACACCGACACCAGTTGTCAAACTGTGTGGGACAAACACAGACACAAAGACACACATAGATTCGACGGGCTTCTTTCTGTTTCCGTCTACCAAATCCACTAACAAGGCTTTGGCTAGCTTGAGACTATAGTAGAAGACACTTGCCACGCAGTGGGACTGAACCTGGAAGCATGTGGTTGGGAAGTAAATTTCTTACCACACAGTCACGCCTAAGAATTTTCCAGAATAAACACTGATATAACGATGTGGTTTCGAGTTCGATCTTACTGCGCGGCACTTTGAGCGGGTATCTTATACCATGACATCCGGTTAAACATTTATTGTACCGTCCGGTTCCAGAAAAAAAAAATCCCCCAAATCGCATAGCCTCTTATCACTAAAAGACCTAGCTAAAGCGTAGAATTTGACAGCAAGGTCACAAGAACTTCATTCTCGTAATACAAGCCTACAGCTACAATTCACATATAATTAACATATCTCAGTACCATGGTTACTGTAACGAGTTGATTTTTTTTAATGCATTGGTGATGGTTAACAAGAGTTTACAGACACTGGTAGCAAAACCGCATTTGCTATGCTTGGTTTATGGAGAATCGACAATGATGACGTCTCACGCGCCTTTAGAACCTGACAGAAGTACCACCGAAGTAGACGCCATCTGTTGATTGTCAGTTTAGTTATTCAGCTGACAATACACCGTCTACGACGCTATACAATGGTAATTAAGCGGAGAAGACAAACATACATAATTAGTTACGATTTACAAGCCGTGGAATATGCTGAACAACACTGGGCAGCTGAGTGACAGACCACGACCAACTGAAAAGAAGACAATGATTTGGGAATAAAGAAAACAATGGGTGGTACTAAAGAAAACGAGAAGGGGGGAAAAACAAGGAGGACGTCAAAAAGAAGCAAATTTCTCAACAGAGCAAGTTTGAAAATTAAAGATACGCAATCAACGATGTATGGTGGGCATATAATCTCAATAAAGATGATATTATGCAAGCCAAGGAGATTAACAGGAAAAAAAAGAAAGAAAACTAGCAGCAGTTATGTTACCGAGTCTTCATTTTGGAGTTATTGTTTCATAAACAGACACAACCGAAGTATGAAAGTACGAACCGGTATTGCACAGAAGTTGCCTGGGAAGTATGAAATAAATCATGGAGTTTCAGATATATGTGATCAACGTCAGAAAGGACTCAAATTATGAACTAGAGCAATATGGATGAAGTGCTGTTAGCATTCAAACAAAGATGGTGTCCAACTAGACATGAAAATGAAATGCTCTGTTAGATTTAGCCAGTTTTCCAAACTTTTACTCGTAGCAACAGCGTATTGCGTTTTGCAAGTATATTAAGTACTAAGTATATTAAAGTTTGTAAGTCAATGCTATGTTTACTTTTTGTGTTAGCTGGGCGATTTAATCTCTTTTAGGTTATCTGTACAGATTTTCAATAGAATAGATAACTCAAAAGTACCTTTATTAATTCCGGAAATTATTTCGTGCAGTATTCTTGCTGGTCGCAGCATTAGTTAAAGCTTGGCGGTATTTCGTCTGTCTTTACGTTCTGAGTTCAAATTCCACAGAGGTCGACTTCGCCTTTTATCCTTCAGGGTTGATAAAATAAGTACCAGTTGAGCACTGGGGTCGATGCAATTAATTTACCCCCTCCCTTGAGCCAAAATTTGAAACCAATATTATTATCGATATGGCAGCGAGCTGACGTGCGCCTTATCGATGGAAATTGCACGGAAAACTTTGGTACATACGTGCACGTGTGTGTGTGTGTGTGTGTGTGTGTGTGTGTGTGTGTGTGTGTGTGTGTGTGTGTGTGTGTGTGTGTGTGTGTGTGTGTGTGTGTGTGTGTGTGTATGTGTGTGTGTGTGTGTGTGTGTTCTGTGTATTTATATAATCAAAGGGTGAGAACCAGTACATTCACAAACAGAAATATCTACCGATAATAGTGTCGGGTTGAGCAAGCTCCCTTTATGCCGATGTCCAGATTGTATTTCATATCTAAAGAGAACGATGGAATAAATATTAGACAAAGTAGTTGAACAATATAATCGGAATCCTTGTATGGCCGCTATCAAATGGCTGAATCTAATAAAAAGGAAACACGTTATCTACAAGCTAGATTCCCTGTCCAATGACGAAGAAAACAAAACGTATGTGGCTGATTTGAAATCAGAATACGTGGGCTGGTTGAGCCACAAACTTATCTACCCAACTAGTTTGCATCCTTCGGCAATAGTAAACTGTAATCAGTAGAATTCAAGGAAGTTAGTGCTAATCTGCAATTAAGCAAAGCAAAGAAGGAAAGACGTATGTTAGTTATGCCGTGAGGGGCTGCGTGTGAAATGAAGGATGATAACAGCTAACTTTTTGTCGGGTCGCAAATGAAATACACAGTAAATAAAATGCATACAATCTCCTGACAAGAAACATGACTGCTGAACGAAACTAAATTGTTTAACACAAATTACTTTTGAAATAGGAAGAGAAACTGGCGGGAAGTCATGTACGAAAGAGATACGATAGCATGAGATAAGCGCTCTTGTATATATATACATATATACATATATATATGAATCGTTATAGTGTTATCAGTAAGATATTCCTAAGCGACGAACCCTTCCCACAAAAGACATTACCAAATTAACCTAATAATTGTCTTTTTTATGTGATATAGTGCAAGATTTTCTTTTTCTTTCTTTCTTCCTTTTTTCTTTTTTTCCGCCCCCCCCCCCCTTTTTTTTGCTTACTATATAATGTTAACAAAACTTTAAATGTTGATTTTGATGGCAGCTTTGCTATTAGACTATTCTTAAAATACTATTTTTTGTTGTTTTTTCTCAATTAAATACGCAATTACACGAACACACACACACACACACACACACACACATATATACTTATATGTATGTATGTATGCTTTTTGTATGTATAATAGAACAAACAGCAGGCATCGAGTCAGATTATGACATATTTATACAACATATAAAAAGAAACAAATGCACTTGACATTGTATTACCCAATGTGTATGTGTGGAGGTGCAATGGCCCAGTGGTTAGAGCAGCGGACTCGCGGTCGTAGGACTGCGGTGTCGATTCCAGACCGGGCGTTGTGAGTGTTTATTGAGCCAAAGCACCTAAAGCTCCATGAGGCTCCGGCAGGGGGTGGTGACGAACCCTGCTGTACTCTTTCACCACAATCTTCTCTCACTCTTTCTTCCTGTTTCTGTAGTACCTGTATTTCAAAGGGCCAGCCTTGACACACTCTGTGCCACACTGAATCTCCCTGAGAACGACGTTAAGGGTACATGTGTCTGCGGAGTGCTCAACTATTTGCACGTTAATTTCAAGAGCAGGCTGTTCCGTTGATCACCTGAAGAAATGAATCCATGGAGATGATCAACCGGATACCCTCGGATACTATGGACTGCACTGTAATCATCCCAGAACTACGGATTGTGATCTTAAGTGTCATGTGATTTTGTGGAAACGCGCGTAGCGATGCATTAAATGTTTATAAATTTCCTCTAAGGATTATTATTATTATTATTATTATTATTATTATTATTATTATTATTATTATTATTATATATGCAAGCATGCACACATATATTTTTAAATTGTATGGTCTTTTGTCACTAGAATTCAGGTCAACAAGGTACTGTTGACTAAACATTAGGTAACAGATTTATTTTTAGAAGGTTTGAGATGTAAGCGAAGACATAGCTGGTCTCACTTTCCACCATGTCGACAGGTAGACGAGGAATGAAGCAATACATTGCGCTGGTATTAACCTTTATTTTAGCGATTATCGGAGTTGCTTTTCGAATTCAGATAATTCCGTCTGGCGCCACAAAACATAGAAATAAAAGGCCCCTTCGTTGAGATATTTGTTAACAACATCTGGATAAATAGTAAACCGTTTCTTCTTCCAGTAACTCAATTCTAAAAAATTTTTTAACCCTTTCAGACAAATAAGTGATTTGAACTCATACAACATCCTCTGACCTTATTTTTTTATCATTTTCTGGAGGCTTTTTTCTCCTTCTTTATATTCGTCCCTTTTTTTTTTATCTATCCCTGTTCTTTTTTAGCGAATAACACGTTCTCAAAGGAGTTGGTTGGAAATCAAAGGAAATTTTCTGAAATAGAAGCTTTCTGTCTAATTCTTAAGGGGGAAAATGTGCGAGGAATTCAAAGACCGTTGTATTTTGAAAAGAATTGTTGGATTTCTTGAAGCAAAAACAAAGAAGCGAAGATTAATCTGAATGTGTGTGTGTGTGTATGTGTACGTGTGTGTGTGTGTAAATAAATATGTCAGTATGTACAAATATATATATATATATATATATACACACATGTACATATAGACACACACATACATGCATGCATACCTATGTGTGTGTGTGTGTGTGTGTGTGTGTGTGTGTGTTCGTATGTGTATGTATGTATATGTATATTTTGTGTGTACAAATGCAAGTATGAGTGTCAATGCTATATTTAGAGCTCCATGTAGATTATCATCATCCAGCAGTCTCCTTCCAATAGAGTGACAAACAGCTTCTATACGTAGTTCAATTACTAGTTATGAAATACAGAACAAATGTTGATCGTAAGTTCTAATATATAAATACATATATATGTATATATATATATATATATATATATATATATATATATATATATATATATATATATATATATATATATATATATGTATGTATGTATGTATGTATGTATATGTGTGTATGTATATATATCCACATATATATATACATACATGCATACATATATATATATGTATATATATATATATATATACATATGCATATATACATACATATATATATATATAGATAGATAGATAGATAGATATATAGATAGATAGATAGATAGATAGATAGATCTACTTTTATATACATGCATTCGTATGTATATATATTCTTGCATACACACATACACACACATATATATGCATATATGTATAATAAGTATGTACGTGTGTGTGTGTGTGTGTGTGTGTGTGTGTGTGTGTGTGTGTGTGTGTGTGTGTGTGTGTGTGTGTGTGTGTGCGTGTGTGTGAGAGAGAGAGAGTGTGTGTGAGAGAGAGTGTGTGGGCGCGTGCTTATCCTATCTTTATGTAGTATTTTTTCGTGTTCTATTAGAAAATGTATCATTCCAATAAAGCGCCGATCCTTCACAAAAAAAAAACGTAAAGACAGACGAAATACCGCTAAGCATTTCGTCCGGCGTGTTAACGTTTCTGCACACACATATATACGACGGGCTTCTTTCAGTTTCCGTCTACCAAATCCACTCACAAGGCTTTGGTTGGCCTGAGGCTATAGTAGAAGACACTTGCCCAAGATGCCACGCAGTGGGACTGAACCCGGAACCATGTGTTTGGTAAGCAAGCTACTTACCACACAGCCACTCCTGGCAAAATTTTACGGAATTGGGTAAAATACACAGCGGTAGTTGTTCCGGCCCTTTTTAATCTGTGTTCTTGGGTTTCCCGCTTTAACAAATTCTTGATTCTTGCCAGCCTTTTGTGGAATTCACTCTGCTGCAAACATGCAGACAAGGTCTCCAGTTTGAAGACAATTTCCTTCCTTCATTCCTTTCTTTCTTCCTTCTTCCCATCAATCACTGGGAGTCCCGATACGAATAAAAGTCTCCGGTGCTACCCTTCCCACCCTGAATAAACAATAAGAGAAATGAATGCTTCTTCAGACCCAGGGAAAACGAGATTTATGAAAGGACCCCATGACTAAGGGACAGTAGCCTGACCTCGTTTTTTGCCCAACCGGATTCTCACATCACCATCTTCGGTTGGTGGGGGGGGGGGGCGGTCAACAAAATGAATGAAAACCAATCCCTTCCCTCCGCCACCCTCAAGACGATATTCTATCTTGTACACTCTCCCCACCACTCACCCTACATATAGAAGTTAGGAGATTAGTTGATTAGTGTCAATATACTATAACAGCGTCGAAATGTAAACCAAGCGACATTGTAATGTTCTTACCATCATGCTGTTTACATTTTCTAGGATCTTAAAATGACACGTGACCAACCGTATTATCCATTCCTATCCTACCACTTCCTTTTCTCTCTTACTCTTACTCTCTTCTCTCACACACATATATACACGCATGCGCACACACACATGACTACCAATACAGCATGGCAGTGGAGATATGTGATACCCCTAATAACGCGAAGATTAGATCTTTATATGCTTGACAACTGATGTATTCTGTGCTGCCCTCTGGTAACCTTAATTCTTCCAACTAATTACAAACACAAACTGGAGCAGATGATAACTGAGTCCTGCTGATGAACGATTTTTTTTTTTTGTTGGTTTATTACATAAAGAGTAAAACTAAAATTGATTTCAAATTTTGGTACAAAATCAGCAATTTCGTGGGAAGGAGTAAATCGATTACATCAGCCCTAGTACACAACTGGTACTTGTTTTATCGACGCTGAAAGAATGAAAGGCAGAGTCAACCGCGGCGGAATTTGAACTCAGAGCGTAAAGATGGATGAAATGCCGCTAAGCATTTTGTCCGGCATGCTAACGATTCTGCCAGCTGGCCCTTCAAAATATTCTTTTCTACTCTAGGCACAAGGCCCGATTTGTGTGTGTGTGTGTGTGTGTGTGTGTGTGTGTGTGTGGAACGCAGTCGATTAGATCAACTCCAGTATGCAACCGGTGCTTAATTTATCGATTCTGAAAGCACGAAAGGCAAAGTCGACCTCGGCGGTGTCCTTCAAAATATTAACAACGTTTCGGAACCTAAGTCCTCTAAATGAATCTAAATTCTACTGAAGCAACCTTAGCTGTATTTTAAGAAATATATGGTGGATTTATGTTAGTTAACTTTAGAGTGCTGGAGTATGTTTACTGGAATATACACTGTAGTTTTGTTTCATTTGGATATCTGTACAAATCCCAGTGAAGTTTGG
>NC_142940.1:54220409-54262909 GCF_046866305.1 Octopus bimaculoides | reverse complement strand
TAAACTGGCAGACAGACAGACAGACAAGCTGAAGCTTTCTTGCACACCTTTGGAGATGGAACAACAGAAAAAGTGTTCATTATGCGGTCTGGGTACTCTTCACGAATCTTACTAATAAGCAAGGTTCCAAGTCCTGCACCGGTTCCGCCTCCTAAAGAATGTGTCAGCTGGAAACCTTGTATGCAGTCGCAGCTTTCTGCCTCTTTCCGAACGACGTCCAGCACCGAATCTATAAGTTCCGCTCCTTCTGTATAATGGCCTTTCGCCCAGTTGTTACCAGCGCCACTTTGACCTGGAAGAGAAATTTATCAATTAGAGTCGATAACAACTTTCATCAATGTATAGGAACTATCAAATTATATATGGTGTGGTTAGTGTTTCAAATTCTACAGCCGATTTTTATTTATAAAATCATCATCATCATCATCATCATCATCGTTTTAACGTCCACTTTCCCATGCTTTCATGGGTGCCAAACGGGTTTTAATGAGGTTTTAATGAGGAGATTGAATTTGGTGTTGATCTGCATTAATGCATGAGGAAAGTGAAAAGAGTGTGACATGCGCAGATTGGTAGTGTTTTATGAGCCAATCAACGTCATGTGTGTGCGTGTGCGTGTGTGTGTGTCTGCATGTGTGTGCATTTCGCCCGGCGTGCTAACGTTTCTGCCAGCTCACCGCCTTCATATATGTATAATGAAAAAGTACAGAGGGACGGCAAAAAAAAAAAGATTGTGACAAAACGAAGAAAAACATACATATATAAAGAGAGAGAGGGAGAGACGGGGAGGAAGGGAGAGTGGGGGAAGAGAGGAGAGGGAGAGAAGATGGGTATTGTTCCCTCTGGGCTGGATGCAACCAGTGCACACAAAATATTAATGCGCACACCATAGGTTAGTTGCCTAAAATAAAGCAATAATTAATAATTGTATTTATTATTTATTATATTATTATTTATTACGTGTATTTATTTATTACATATTCACTGTATGAATATATTGGGCAGAGGAAAAATGCACAACGTAAGATTTTGTGCATCCCAACTACTAAAAATTAGAAGAAAAAATTGAACCCCTGGGGATGTGTTTATATTATATCTATGGCGCCTAGACCCTTTGATGGATTTCATCTAAACCGGAAGCCATATATTAAGATGAATTATATTTAGAAATGAACCGAAGAAACGTGTGTCTGTTTGGGTGAAATAGAACAGATTATCAAAACTGAAGGATAGAAACACTGAATTTAAATTATTTTAATAGCTTAGCAAAGATATAAACACAGACGCACTAAATGACTGGTATATTATTATAAGGAAGTATCTTACGTGATGCCAGACACAACAATAACTATGACTGCAATGAGATATTTAACTAAAACAACCCTAATACTATAGTGTCAACAACAGCAAAATCAAATAAAAACAATGAAATCTGATATTAGCTTTTAGATATAAAAAAAGAAAAAGAAATGATAAAGAGAAACTATGGTGTTTGTTTAAAAATGGCTGCAGTATACTTCCGGTAAAATTAGTTTTGCAAGTAAAGAGGTTTTGTGTACATGTAACATATGCTATGGCAGTTAGTGCGGTGTTTAGTTATTTGTCTGACGTTCCTAAGCTGCATTTACCATCCGTTTCTACACGTTTAATGCTTTTGTTTATTTTCTTCTGCTATTGCTAACGACATTACTACAACCGCTAAAACTGCTCACGCCCTCAAATACTTATGGTTTATGGTTGTTGGCATTGACTTCTGACACAAAACTTTGCGAGGGTGAGAAAAGAAGCAACTTCAAATACACACGCACACACACACACACACACTCACACACACACAGAGAGGACGGAGGAGTCAGACAAGAGTCCGACAGTCAAACTGAGAGTATAGAATCAGAAAGACGAACAGTGAAGTAGACAGACATATACAGTAAAGAATGCCTCGATATATTATACGAGTTAATTTATTCCCGGAGACCGTTCGTAAAGCACAGCATATGTACACATGCATACAGACGGTCGATCAGACAGGGCACAGGAGCATAAGACAGGACACAGGACACAAGAGCTTGAGGGTAGACAGTTTAAAGTAACAACTCATTAAGACTAACATAAAGAGAACCATACTAAGAAAGCTTCTAATGTATTCCGATGAGGTGAAAGGCCAGGGTATGGTAAAATGGAAATAATCAAATTCGACTTGGTGTTCCGATACCCAAGGTTTTGAAATATGATAACAACGTTCTGATTAGAGGTAACCCATTAGGCCATCATTCTGATAAGCAGATTATAGTAATCGAGTGGACATTGAAACGGTGAGAAGATCGGTTGATTTTGAAATAGGATAAAGCTGTTGCAAAAGGTCTATTTGACAAGAATTCTCCCTGAAACAGCGCACTTAGCTTTTAAAAAAATGTTCTGGAATATCTTAAATAGATATCCTTGAAAAATATGTCTAACACATGGTCTATTTAGTGTTCGGGTGTTTTTTCTCAAGCAAATAAACTAGATTTCATAACTATTTTTCACTCGGAAGTAGGCTAAAAGTACGTACAGATTCTATTTTTGAGTTTATTCCAAATTTTAATTAAATAGTGTGGTTCTTTTCATAATCCTCTTTAGATAAATCTAAACTAAATAGCTCGTAGTTAACAACTTACAGCGGGGATAGTATGATAACATATCTCATGGCTAAAGAGATACGCCCGTCACTAGTAAAAGACTGATATTTAGTAAAAGATATGTGTGTGTGTGTGTGTGTGTGTGTGTGTGTGTGTGTGTGTGCCGAAATGGTAAGTTAATTTCTTTGCTCGCAGCCCGATTTCTGTTGTACATATTATTTTTCAAGTGATTGTTGGTTTTTTTAGGGGATTTTTCGACTCTGATTTTCACAACAATACTGGCACCGCATGTGTCCCATTATTCTTTTACTCTTTTACTCTTTTACTTGTTTCAGTCTTTAGACTGTGGCCATGCTGGAGCACCGCCTTTTAGTCGAGCAAATCGACCCCAGGACTTATTCTTTAGAAGCCTAGTACTTATTCTATCGATCTCTTTTGCCGAACCGCTAAGTTACGGGGACATAAACACACCAGCATCGGTTGTCAAGCGATGTTGGGGGGACAAACACACACATACATATATATATATATACACATATACGACGGGCTTCTTTCAGTTTCCGTCTACCAAATCCACTCACAAGGCTTTGGTCGGCCCGAGGCTATAGTAGAAGACACTTGCCCAAGATGCCGCGCAGTGGGACTGAACCCGGGACCATGTGGTTGGTAAGCTAGCTACTTACCACACAGCCACTCCTACGCCTATAAATTATAAAATTTTGAATTTGCCATTTATCGGCTTTTATTTGTTGGCCACCTATATTATTGTTGTTATTATTCATTTTACTAATGATAATAATTAATAATATTATCTATATAAATATTTTCGAATATATATTCATTTAGTAATATATATATATATATATATATATATATATATATATATATATATATATATATATATATATATGTGTATGTATATATGTATGTATGTATGTATTTATGTGTGTGTGTGTATATATATATATATATATATATCTTGTCGACGTCATAAGAATGTAGAAACTTCGAGTGAACGTGAAATAATTCTTTTCGGAACGGAGGATCTCGAAGTAGATAAAAGTATAAATAACGTGTAAATTAATGGGATGAAAAAAAAAAACCCCCCTGGGATAGAAAAGTGGAAGGTTGGTTTTTAACCCAATATTTTACACACTATTAAATACGAAAGTGTGTGTGTGTGTGTATGTGTGTGTGTTTGTGTGAGGATGGATGGATGAATGGATGGATGGATGGATGGGTAGATGGATGGATGGATGGATGGATGGATGGATGGGTAGATGGATGTTGAAGGTGGCTTTGCGTACTTACCAAATACAAAATTATCTGGGCGGAAGATTTGACCGAAAGGTCCTGATCTTACAGAATCCATAGTACCCGGTTCAAGATCAATTAATATAGAACGTGGTACATACTTGCCGCCTAAAAACAAACAAAAAATGACATTTTAAATACAACTTTCACTTTATTTTACAGAATATTTAATACAGGATTACAAAAATTTTGGTTTCGTAAATATTGTTCTAATTGGGTGAAGGAATACAGTTGGCAACATAGAATATCTAATATTCTAAAAATTAACTTGCACGTTCTTGGAATTTTGGATTAAAATTTCGCAAAAGCAATCGAAACAATGGTGTTTAAGGAATGGTTTAGCAGACGTAAACATTTTCTAAAATATTTCAACTTTATATCTCTTTTTTATTGACTTCTCTTTCTTCTTGTTCAACGATCACTTTTAAATTATCTCTACAAATATTCTATAGAACTTAGAGCCAGCTCTGAAAGTTACGACGTGTCATATACGAATACGTCTATGTAAACAATGCGATCGAAGAGAGAAAAATAAGAGTATATGCATATTTCAGGAGTTATGCATTCAGTAACTTTCAGTGCTGGCTCCATGTTCTTTAGAATATCTCTAGAGATAACTTAGAAGTAATTGAATCGCACTGCTAACACGGTAGGATAACCTTTAATAGAGTTGGGTGTATATTATGGTGGCTAAACGAAATACAGTGTCCCCACCAGCAATTAATACTTCAACGATCAATCTTTCTGAATTTTGTCCGTCCCTGTTATGATTTGGAATTTGTACTCATTTCTGATTGGTTATTATTGCGCAAAAGGTCCAGACTCTCGTGGATTAATTCTCACTGAGAATTTATAGGAGTAAACATAGCAGGAATTAAGGTTATCCATAGGAGTTCAAGTTATTGTCTGTGACAGAATGGCTTCAACGCCATGTGAACTGCAAGCAATATAACAGTGGAAATATCTGATACAGGATTTAATTGATAATTTTAAAATTTTGCCAGCTCCCTTCCTGAGACCTAGCTAATGATATTATCTTGCAGGGGAGGTAATCTCTATCGGTTTAAATGAACAAAAGCCAATACTAAGCTCTTACAATTACTAGGTTTGAAGAACACTTTACATTTTATCTCACAAATAGTCATCAATAGTTATGAATAGAACCAGTTGTTCGGAAGTCAGGAGCTAAAATCCACGACAAGCAATTCGCTGAGTTTCTCGTCAGATCACTCCATTCCGTTTTACCTCAGTTCATTTATTACTTGAAAACAAGTACAAGTACCAGACTATCTATCTAGAGATATCGGTTTCAAATTTTGGCATAAGGCTAGCAATTTCGGAGGAAGGGGGTGACCTTAGTGTTCAACTAGTACTTATTTTATTGACCCCTAAAGGTGAAAAGCAAAGTCGATCGGCGGAATTTAAGCTCAGAACGTAAAGACGGACGAAATGCCGCAAAGCATTTTGCCTGGCGTGTTAAAGGCTCTGTTAGCTCCCTGCCTGAGATCTGTCAAGAGATATCGTCTGCTTTACTGTAGACCAGCTCCCTGTGCAAGGGAGATAATCTCTACTGGTTTAAATTTATAAAAGTCAATTCTAAACTCTTAAAGTTTCAAGAACACTTTACATTTCATCTCACACGTAGTCATAAAAACTTACCCTCACCCCACAATACTTCTAACAACCTCAAACTGTTATTCTTGTATAAAACTAAATAAAAAAAAAACATGTTACGGCACCAAGGCCAAGTAAAAAGCTACACATTCGTCAGTTCGACTGTCAATAGTTGACCAAGGGGACAGATAAGATCTTACCTGTTGCTTCATTGAAGTAAACATTGATCCTCTCTAGCTGAAGGTCAGAGTCACCGTGATAGGTACCCGTCGGGTCAATACCGTGCTCATCAGAAATAACTTCCCAAAACTGTAATGAAAAATTAAATTACATTAGAAAATAGAAAAACTGTATGTATGTATGTATGTATGTATGTATGTATGTATTTGTACGTCTGCGTTTGTTCCCCCACCATCGCTTGACAACCGATGCTGGTGTGTTTACGTCCCCGTAACTTAGAGGCTCGGTCAAAGAGACCGGTAAAATAAAGTATTAGGCTTACAAAGAATAAGTCCTGGGGTCGATTTTTTCGACTAAAGGCGGTGCTGCAGCATGGCCACAGTCAAATGACTGAAATAAGTAAAACAATAAAAGAAACAAAAACCTTAGTATCCAGTAAGCATTAACAGGTGAAGTTCCCCTCCGCCACCACCACCACCACCACCATTAAGAAAACAACGTATTTTCTCTTTCTCAATTGAAAAGTCTTAGATAATTTTTTTTTCTTCTCACAGCAAACCAACATTCCACAATTGTTGTTGCTGTTGTTGTCATTGTTGTTGTTGTTGCTGCTGCTGCTGCTGCTGCTGCTGATGATGATGATGATGATGATGTTGTTGTTGTTGTGTTTGTTGTTCTTACTGTGTTGTCTGTTGCCAAAGTGCGCACTGAAGGCTGGATGGATAGAAACATCAAGAAACCTGCTGAGAGATCGACGACTCGTTTTTTCATCGCCGATTAACACTCAAATGGCGCAATCCGCCAAGCCATAAACACGTAACTTGCCACCGTAAGCAGAAACTTCACTGTTGTAATTGATGAATGAGTTTGTTGTCTTGCAGTGTTGAGTGCCTTTCCTCCTTTGGGTACAGCTTAGAAAGGAGCCCACATGTCAGACTGATCTGTTTTATATATATATGCACTATATGGAGAAGAAGACTTCTGTAATGACTCTGCCAGCCTCTGGGAGACGGGGATTTACCATCTGTCGCCAACATAGACCACCAACGAGAAAGCTTCAACGGGGTCGTTTACTCTGTTAGAAGTGGCAGTCAAAAATTTTCCTTAATATTACATCCTACTGCCTTGAGAAAGATAATGTAGTACCCGAGCTAAAATATATATATATATATATATATATACTATGTGGGCATGTTTGGAACGCATTCGATCATAGTACTGTTTGATCACGGATATTTGGTTGCTATTTCTAGCAGGCTTCATTCATCTTTAATCATATGTCTGCTGGATCAGAACTTAGTTGGGATTAAATAGAAACAAAAGAAAAAAAAATACAATAATAATAGAAACTACAAGAAGGCGCGTGGCCAAGTGGTTTGGCGTGTGGCACTCTCGATCGCGAGATCGTGGTTTCGATTCCCGGACCGGCTGTGCGTTTTATTCTTGAACAAAACACTTCACGTCTCAAATTACTCCAGTCCACTCAGCTGTAAATGGATAAACCTACGACGGACTGACCTTCCTGAGGGGCAAAATATTGGCTTGCTCACCTCGCCAGCAGGGTGGCATCATTCAAAAAGCTAAAACAGGGCAAAGCGCAATGGTTCTATGACCACCCTCGGCTAAGTGAAGTGAAGCAACGCGAAAGGAAATGTTTTGTTCAAAAACACAACGCACTGTCCAGTCTGCGAAGTGAACCCACGATTTTACAATCATCAGTGTAACATCCCTAACCACAAGGCCAACGCACTTTCACTGACTAACAACAACAACAACACAGTAACACGCGTAAAATACTGCTATGAGCTCAGTGACCTGTTGACACCTATGGAGAAATAACCTAGCGATGAACATAGAGTGGTTCAATGGCTTCAATGAGAAGTCCAATGGATCGGCGTTTGAGACGTGGAACGATCATTCGAATGGAATGTAAATTACTCTACCAAATTTGTTCGAAGCACATTCATCATGTCCAGTATTCTGCTTAGAAATTTCAAATTTTACGTCATCTCGAGCTGAATAAAGCTGGAAACAAGTTGAGTTGAGTCTATTTTTTCACTTCAACGCAAATTGCAACATCGAATCCTACCGGGGCAGTCACAGACATAACATAACCTCTGTGACCTACTGATACGTGTGAAGTGGTTATTTGTATGCCGTCAGTTGCCGAGTGTTAGCTATAACGAGATATTTATTGTCTTAGTGATCTGATGACACAGGAAGTGTTTTAATATGACCTCGGTGACCTGATGCTTTGACCTCAGTTTGACAGAGACTTTTTAGTAACTTATGTCGCTAATGTCCGTCAAAGTCCCATTTATTATTTTTTTTCTCATGGTGTTATCAAGACTAACAACTTTAGGACGGATACGGCCCATTATAGAAACTCAAGCAAGTGATTTTGTTTGTCATAGACGTATATCAAATACCATTCACCATAAATTCCTAGTTTATAAAAATTATTTCCGCCTCCAGAAGATATATGATAATTACCAATTAGGAATTGAGACCAGCTCTACTCGAGGAAGGAAGATTATCGCAAGATTCAAGAATTCCCCCAAAATTGAGATGCCAATAAGAGAAAATACAGGCTTAGTGTCTCGGTAAGGCGGCGAGCTGGCAGAATCGTTAGCACGCCGGGTGAAATACTTGGCGGTATTTCATGTTTTTACGTTCCTAGTTCAAATTCCGCCGACGTCGATTTTGCCTTTCATCTCTTTCGGAGTCGATAAAATAAGTACCAGTCGAGCACTGGGAGTCAAAGTAATCGACTCAACCTCTCCTTGATATGAGTATAAAAACTGCATCCCTCTGCCAAGCCATGCCAAGCCAGTATGAGAGAGTAAACTCATCAAACCATTATGATCCCAAGCTCAAATTCACGGTCTCTATATCGGACTGTGGTTGGGTGGAGAGAACATGATAAGGCCTCAAACGTACACACAAATGGTCTTCACTCAAACACACACACACAACACGAGCTATGGGTAGATGGAGTAACAAGGTGTGTGGTGAATTAGCTACCACCGTACATAGACACTATCTTCTTCTACTACTACCACTACAGCTGCTACTGCTGCTGCTGCAACTGTCGCTGATATTACTACTACCACTATTACCACCATTGTTACTACTACCACCACCATCACCACCACTAGTACTACTACTTCTACCACCACCACCACTACTACCACCACCACCACCATCACCACTACTACTACTACCACCACCACCACCACTACTACTACCACAACCACAACCGCCACTACTACTACCACAACCACCACCACTACTAATACTACCACCACCACTACCACCACCACTACTACCATCACCACCACTACCACCACCACCACCACCAGCACTACTACCACCACCACCACTACCACCACCACCACCACCACTACTACTACTAGTAATGTACCTGAACTGTAGGTGACAAATAACTGCTTCACGAAATACGTTTACTTAACATACATTCTTCAGCTTAATGTTTTCATTTGTGATAATGGGGTGACGTGTTTTACCACACACACATACAAACACATACAAACACATAAACATACATATAGGCATACATACATACATGCATACATACATACATACATACATACATACGTTCGTTCATTCGCACGTATAGCACGTATAGCTCTCTGTAGACTGTAGATCAGGACTTTTCAACCATTTTTATCTATGGGCCCCTTTAATTACTATTTTATCCTGGTGGGCCCCTTTAATTACTATTTTATCCCTTAACCATTAGATGTTTAAAAACTAGTTTTATAAAAAAAATTCTTTCAAAATTCCTATATTGTTTTGGTTGAACTCTGTAAAACCGAGCTGTTTTTTGCAATACATACCAACACGTACATCTAAAGCAACATTTTTTCAAGGGCCCTTAAATTACTCTTATAGATCCCCATGCGAGGACCCCACCAAAATTTCGGGCCTCGTGCCTAAAGTAGAAAAGAATATTATAACATCAAAACCAGCCGAGTAATAGAAAGGGAACTACTTAAACAATTCTGAACTCATGATTTGCTTCTGGCGGTGATTTACCACTTAAGAGAAGATAATCTCTTCTAAGTTGAAGAACACGCATTTATAATTTTTCATTTTCAATTTTTTGATTTTTTATTACATAAAATAAAATGAAGTTCTTAAAGTTTTCCGTTGTTGGTAGCCGTGTTTAGCACTATGTCATCCTCCTTTGGAATCGTCAACACGGTACAACTCTAGACACAAGTTAAATTCAGTTGACTTATTTAAGTTGCTACCATTAATAGCTAATATTGGTGAGAGTCAACATTAGTTAATTTCATGTTAACCTCCAAGTGCTACCTTCATTGATAATCAACGTTGATTACTTCATCGACGCTGGGCTGATTCTAATGAAAATCAACATTGGTTGTTCCATTGCCAATTAATATATATCAGTTACCTCTGTCAAAATCCACATTCGTTGACACGGCAGCCACAATTAGTTGCCTTTGCTGACAGTCAACATTGCGTGCCTCTTTATTACCGTCTGCATATTTGTTGCATCCACCGACAGTCAATGATTGTTGCCTCTTTGACAGCCAACAGCTAAAACTGGTTGCTTGCTACGAGAGTCAACATCGTTTACCTAACTGAGATCGGTCAATATTAGTCGCCTCAATTGACAGTCAACATAAGCTGCCTTCAATACTGGTCACGTCTCCTGACCGTGTTCCCTCCACCGATAGCCGAAGCAACATTGTCAATCAACATTAGTTGTTACGTCTGCTTGTGTCAAACATTGACTTCAATTCGCGAACATCATTTGTTGTTCCCATTAACATTTAACATTGGTCGTCTTTTACTCTCTAAATCGTCTCCATCATATACAAAGGAAAAATTTTAAAAAAAACAACTTTCATTCTCTGATCACTTTCTCTCTCTTCTTCTTCTCCCCCCCCCCCGCCATTTCTTCCTCTCTTATTCAACTTCCTGCCATTTCAGACTCACTCACACTCAACAGGCTTAAAACACTCATCTGTTCTCCTTAAAGAATGTGACTTGTCTTAAAGTGTTGCCAGATGTTCAACATCAACTACACCCTCCCCCTCCTTCTATCTACACTTCTTACCGCCCTAAACTATCCTCTCTCCCTCTATTTCTCTCTCTCTTCTTCTTCTTCTTCGTCTTCTTCCACCCTCATTCACCGTATTTTCACTTACTCCTTGTTTCTAACTACCCCTCTTACTCATTCTCTCCTTCTCTTTCCTACTCTCTCCTTATCTCTCTCTCTCGCTGACCCTCTCCCCCCCTCTCTCTCTCTTATTCATCTTCATTTCGAACAGGAGGAAACTAAAATATCGCTCTGTTGTCTATTTTACGTCTTCCTTATCTCACTTCTCACGTCTCTTCTGTTTCTTTCTTTCTCTCTCTTTCTCTTTCTCTCCCTTTCTCTTTGTACACACACACACCATATAGTATATATGGTGTGTGTGTGTGTGTGTGTATTATATACGTAAATGCTATATTATATTATATGTGAAAACGCATGGCCTTATGGTTACCGTATTGCACTCAGGATCACTAGATCGTGTGTTCGATTCCCAGACTGGACGGTGAGTTCTGTTTTTGAGCAAAACACTCCATTTCACGGTGTTCCTGTCCACTCAGCTGTAAATGGGTCACTCTGTGATAGAATAGCCTTCCGATCAGGGGCGGGGAAATGTCGGCCGGTTCGCCAAGCCAGCGGGGTGGCTTTCATTCGAAAGCTAAAACAATGCGAAGTGCATCGTATAGAAACATCCGATAGTCAGGTCGATGCCGCGATATTATATTCTTTTCTACTCTAGGCACAAGGCCCCAAATTTTGGAGGAAGGGGGCCAGTCGATATGATCGACCCCAGTACGCAACTGGTACTTAATTTATCGACCCCGAAATAATAATAATTTCTATTATAGGCACATGGTCTGAAATTTGGGGGAAGGGGATTAGCCGATTATGTCGATCTCAGTATTTCACTGTTTGTCGACCCCGAAAGGATGAAAGGTAAAGTGGACCTCGGCGGAATTTGAACTCAGAACGCAAAGACAGGCGAAATATCGCCAAGCATTTCGCCCGGCGTGCTTGCGTTTCTGCCAGTTCGCCGCCTTAACGAGGATATTATATTAATATTAAAGAGAAGGGACCAAGGGCGGACTGAGAGTATTAAGGGGCCTTGAGCTTGACTTTTACCGGGTCCTTAGCGTTGATATCAAAGAGTTAACATGTAGAGAGCGGGCCCTTCAGAGCCCCGGACCCTTGGGCAGTGACCGATTGACCGACAGCTCAGTCCGCCTCTGGATGGGACTATAAATTCTGTCATCGAAGATTAAGAGAATGGCCACTCGGTGGCTTTGGATAAAGAAGAAATGCCATTGGCTTGCTGGTATCGGAATGCAAGCTGGGACTTGACCAACCCCGAAAGGGTCAATTGACCCGACAACTCCCTGAGATCCTAGAAACAGCACTGATGATGCATTGCAAAGCATTCGCGTGAGGCATCTTGAAAAATGAAAAACAACATTTATAAATTATGTGCTTTAGAAATTCGATTCGCAACTTTGTGGTTCATCTTGCACAAGTGTTCTCTTGGGTTAAGCAAACTTCATGAGCGGAATTTAGTCGAGAAAACTATAAGGAAGCTTGTCTTGTGTGTGTGAGGCGTGTGTGTGTGTGTTTACATATATAATATATGCACATGTACATATGCTTACACACATGTATACACACACACACACACACACACACACACACACACACACACACACACACACACACACACACACACACACACACACACATATGTATATATATATATAGAGAGAGAGAGAGAATGCAAATATTCAAACACAAGTACGCTTATATATTCCCTTGTATTGCTTCTTTCCTTGCGACTCTAGCCCTGCCCATCCTTTCACGGTTCAAACACGCAGCTATGTATACATATAGTCGTAAGTACACCTATAGATACAAAAGTACTCTCTCTCTCTCTCTCTCTCTCTCTCTCACACACAAACACACACACAATTAGATAGATAGATAGATAGATAGATAGATAGATAGATAGATAGATAGATAGATAGATAGATAGATAGATAGATAGACTCATATATATACAGACACATACACTCACACATATACGCATTTAGAAACAGGTAGAAAGATAGACATACGTTCACGTCCTAAACATTGCCGCCAGTCAGGCACGAAGGGACTTCGACGTACATTTAACGTGTTAGCGAGATGTCGGGTCAGCGAAGATGAAACACAGAGGTATAGGAGGAGCGGGAGAAGGGAAACGAAGAGGAAGAAGAAGAAGAAGAAGAAGAAGGTGATGGTGATGATGATGATGATGATGATGATGGAGAAGAAGAAGAAGAAGAAGAAGAAGAAGAAGAAGAAGAAGAAGAAGAAGAAGAAGAAGATGATTATGATGATGATGATGATGATGGTGATGATGATGATGGAGAAGAAGAAGAAGATGAAGAAGAAGAAGATGATGATTATGATGATGATGATGATGATGGAGAAGAAGAAGAAGAAGAAGAAGATGGTGATTATGATGATGATGATGATGATGATGATGATGATGATGGAGAAGAAGAAGAAGAAGATGATGATGATGATGATGATGATGATGATGATGATGATGATGATGATGATGATGAAGAAGAAGAAGAAGAAGAAGAAAAACAACAACAACAACAACAACAGCAAAAACAATAACAAAAACATCAGCAGCAACAGCAACAAGGAACAAAACAAGAACAAGATGAAGGACAACAGAGACAACAACAACAACAACAACAAGAGGGAGGAGACCAACAAAGGGAAGGAGGAGGAGGAGGAGGAGGTGGAGGAGACGGAGGAGGAGGAGACGGAAAAGAACAGCAACGGGAACAATGTTTGTCAGTGAAGAGAAATGGTAAATCGATCAAAGGTTTTAATATTAGATAAGAGGAAACGAAAAAGGTCAAGATTATAGAAAGAAAGATGGCGAAGAGGGGAATCAAAAGACGGAAACGGTGTGCCGTGGTTTTGTTTCGTTTCAGATGAGAGCTTGATATTACCAATGTCTTCATGCCAAGGAAGCATGAAAAGACGACGACGATATTTGCAGAAGCGACTTCGACACTGGAATATTTTGCGAAGAAATTGTTGTTGCCTGTTGTACTGGTTGACCGTCTTTCCTGTTCTCATTGACTTTGGTAAGATTTCGCCTGGAGGAAGCCAAACTGGGCTTCTTAACAATTAGGAAGGTTCTAAGTCGTGTGTATGTATGTATGTATGTATGTATGTATGTATGTATGTATGTATGTATGTATGTATGTATCTATCTATCTATCTATGTGTGTATGAGAGTATGTATGTATGTATGTGTATATGTGTGTATGTATGTGCGTATACATGTATTATGTATGTATTATGTATTATGTATGTGCGTATGTATGTATGTGTATGTATGTATATATATGTATACATGAACGTATATGTATGTATGTATGTATGTATGTATGTATATGTATATATGTATACATGAATGTATGTATATATGTAAGTATGTATGTATGTGTGTATGTATGTATGTGTATATGTCTGTATGTGTGTGTAAGTATGTATGTGTATATATATATGTATACATGAATGTATGTATATATGTAAGTATGTATGTATGTGTGTATGTATGTATGTGTATATGTCTGTATGTGTGTGTAAGTATGTATGTGTATATATATATATGTATACATGAATGTATGTATATATGTATGTATGTATGTGTGTATGTATGTACGTGTATATGTATGTGTGTGTAAGTATGTATGTGTGTATGTATGTATGTATGTATGTATGTATGCGTGTATGTAGATGCGTGTACGTAGATGCGTGTATGTATGTATGTTTGTGTGTAAGTATGTATGCACGTACGCACGTGTGTATGTCCGTAGTATTTATGTGTGTATGTACGTACATATCTATGTTGTGTGTGTGTGTGTATGTATAATATGTGTGCGTGCGTACTTGCGTGTGAACGTTCGTGTCACTAGTTTAACAATTTCAAATATTTAGAAAGTGACACTTGTGCCACACAATTTTTTGTTACTGTGTAATTTGATGTGTGTTGGCGCTTTTACTCCCTTTTATTTACTTAACGAAAGTCAAGACACAAATTTATCGGGGTTGGTACATCCGATATACGGGTGTCGTGTCATCCACCCACGATGTTATGTCTAAGGCTCCTAACTTCCGCTATAGTCCTATGACACACAGGCAGAGTGAACACAGATACATTAATCAACTGATACGTGCAATAGTTTTGTTAGTTTCTGCGAGCTGGCAGAGTCGTTAGCATGCAGGGCGTAATGCTTAGCGGTATTTCGGCTATCTTTACATTCTGAGTTCAAATTCCGCAAAGGTCCACTTTGCCTTTCATCCTTTCGGGGTTGATAAATTAAGTACCAGTTGTGTACTGCGGTCGATCTAATCGATTCCCCCCCCCCTTCCCAAACGTTTCGGGCCTTGTGCTTAAAGTTGAATAGAATTTTGTTAGTTTGTGGACGGCAGTTCAATCCCTAGATCAGTTAAGCTTATATACGTTGGTGAAAGCGTAACAAATATATGCCAACCCAAGTTAAGAAATAATTAATTAGGAGGATATCCTTATTAAGGACAATGGAATGACACTAATCTACCCTCGTAGATTTAATTGGGTTTGTCCACATTACTCCATAAAGACATACAGCTGATTTGCCGGTTTCTCTAACGTATAAATAGACTTCAGGCCATTCACAGAGATGTTTCCATATTAGTTTGTATTTTTTTCTTCATTTTACAAGCAAGCACGAACATTTATTCCGGCAAATCTCTTTCTTTGTTGTGTCTGGGGAGAGTCGTTTACTTTTTATGCCTTTGTATCTTTTAAGAATGTTGCAACCAGATCGAGGCTCTTCTTCATCGAAGTATAGACATTCAGATCCTTCATAAAGTAGTTACGTATTAGGGTGACGTTTCCCGTAAATCAATTGTGTACCATTCAAATTTCCTCACCCAAACAGAATCACACAGCGACTGTCTCGCTGGAATGTATTCCTGAAATACAGAATCTTATTAATCACTTCACGATGGTAGCCCAGGACGAATGTAAGTTTTCTACGTTTCTGATTTCGGTCTCTACAATTTTGATAGACGAGGGTCTTCTGCATCCACGAGTGAAGACCAGAATTGAATGCTTTCTTGTAATACAATCAGCCGAATTCAGTTCCTCGTATATCACCGCAGCTTTTTACACCAGAGTTTCGTCCATAAAAAGTTGCTTGGCACATCTCCAAACTTCTTTCTTCTCAGCGGTTTGTTTAACTCTGATGTTGCCCACACAAACCTTGTGATGCTGTGGTGTTATGAGCCAGGCTGTGTTGTAGAGAAGTGAGGGCGTAGGTATGTCCTGTCAGAAGTGGGGGGCCTCTGGGTCCCACCGGAAGGGCCGCAGTGGGTCTGCGGAGTCAGCCAGGCGCAAGCAGTTAGTCGGTGGCGTACAGCGCACGAGAGTAGGTATGTTAGACTGTACAGCGACGGACAGCGCACGTGGACGTTGAGTGAATCTTGCAGACCGAGACAGAGCACGTGGACGTTGAGAGCGACCCTTTTCCGGACTGACAAGTAAGACTATCACAATTCTCTCTTTGCTTCCGTCTTTTTCCTCCGCCACATCACAGATGCTACTCATCTTCAACAACGAATTTAATATTTTTCGTCCTAATATTCTTTTTCTAGCATCCCTACTTCCTCTCTCCCTCTGAATGCATGACCATATAATACTCTGCTTTACGTTCTAAGTTCAAATTCCGCCGAGGTCCCCTTTGCCTTTCATTCTTTCGGGGTCGATAAAATAAGTACCACTTGAGTAACAGGATCGATGTAATCGACTTACCCTTCCCCAGAAATTGCCGGCCTTGTGCCAAAATTTTAAAGCATATAATACTCTACTGGAAACAGCATGTGCAGGGAAGTGGGAAGGGCGTGATCAATACTTATGTAATATGCTACCGCTCAGTAAATTTCCCTTTCTGATGGTATATCACATGATACAATAAACACGATATCTTGATAAGTTGCAGCATTAAAAGCAATTTTAATGTCATCGAACGGAAGTTTGTAGGTGTGACATGCGCAAAACTTGGAAAGTGGTGCTGAATGAAGAATGATTATAGGAAAGAATCTGATATCAACCGGCTCTAAGAGAACATTCGGAGAGTTTGAAAACCGTTTATCGATCGAAATATCCAAAATATACAAATGTTCTAATGATTTTGTTGTGTGATAACACGAACATCAATGAGAATATTTTAATGTTCTAATGAGGACTTAGCATGCGTCCTAAAGAGACAACTGTTTTTCGATGAAACTAATAACCTCCGGGAAATCACAAACACGAAAAAAGATGCTTTCTTCAATAGACCAAGAACAAGATACAATTACGAGATAAGCAGCAAGATTAAGTGGAATGAATTTTTATATAGTTGTTTATATCTTCAAACTACATCTATCTCGTTAACACCCACATAGTGTCTCCATTTAATCAATAAATACACAACATGCTGGTCTAGCCATAACACACACACTCTCTCTATTTATCTAGATAACATCTCTACAATGTCTCCGTCTATCCGGTGAATATCTATCTACACGCTGTGTCAGTGTGTCTCGTAAATGTATACACTCTGTCTTTATGTCCGGTGGTCAATATCTACGCATTGCATTTATCCTCCCAATCAATTATTTTATCTTTTATTTTCTATTTGTCTCAACCATCCGACTGCGGCCATCCTGGAGCACCGCCTTGAAGAATTTTAGCCGAACCGATCAACCACAGAACGTTTTTTTTTTTTTTTTTAAGCTTGGTACTTATTCTGTTGGTCTCTTTTGCCGAGCTGCTATGTCACGAGGACGTAAACAAATCAACATCGTCGTTAAGCAGTGGTGGGGGGACAAATACACACACATACGCACACGTACATATTTTTGTTTTAGTCGAACAAATCGACCCCAGGACTTCTTGGGCTCTTTTGCCGAGCCGCTAAGTTACGGGGACGTAAACACACCAACCTCGGTTGTCAAGCGACGGTGGGGGGACAAACACAGACACACAAATATATACATATTTAACGACCCCCGAACGGATGAAAAGCAAAGTCAACCTCAGTGGAATTTGAACTCAAAACGTAAAAAACTGGAAGAAATGCTATCTAATGGGTCTACAAGGGAATAATAATCTTTCCTACTAAAGGTACAAGGCCTAAAATTTTGGTGGAGGGACTAGTCGATTATAGCGTCCCCTGTACGTAACTCGTACTTATTTTATCGACTCCGAAAAAAAAATTAAAGGCAAAGTCGACATCGGCGGAATTTGAACTCATAATGTAAACACAGACGTGCTAACGATTTTATCAACACGCTGCTTTCGTAATAATGAATAATAATAGCAATAAGTAAAATGAAATAAAATATTTTAATGTTACAATTAATTAAACTATAACAGTTTATTTCTGCAGTCGCTGTTACCACTCCATATCAAAATTTTCTATATGTAATGGCGCCGAAAATTTAGTTTACTCAAGGCGCGTGGCTTAGTGGTTAAGGTATTCGGCTCACGATCGGAAGGTTATGAGGTCGAATCTCAGTGGTGCATTGTCCTAGAACAAGACATTTTTTTCCACATTTTTCTAGTCCATTCAGCTGGCAAAAATGAATAGAACCTATATTTCAAAGGGGTCAGCCTTGTCACATTCTGTGTCGCGCTGAATTTCCCTGAGAAGTATCACAAATTTTGTATAAAAATTGAAGCCAGCACTGATTTTGTTACAACGTTTCATATCCGAGACAGGGCACGCATGTTTCTGGAGTACTCAGCCACTTATACTAAATTTCACGAGCAGGCACCTCCGTTCGTCGAATCAACTGAAACCCTCGTCGTCGTAACCGACGGAATGCCAGCCATTTTATTTCCCTTTTCTTTCTGTATACTCAGGGCGTCCACAACAAAAGGCTCGGCCCTACCTCAATACCAACGCCACAAACCAACTGTATACATAGTTAATATATCGCAATTAATTCATAGATTGAGTTAATTTATTTACAAACAAGCTGTAAAAGATTAATCAGATAGCCACCCATGAGTTCCCTAAACATCCCGTCAATTGATTGACAACAAGGTTCAGTGAACTTTCAGAAAGCACTGAAAGCTAAATACCTCTCTTTATTGATAATTCGTCATCCTCGAAGCTTGAACGAACGAGGTATTTGTTAAGACTTGTGTGTTAAGTTCTACCCCGTGAACACGTACATGGTACATTTACTCCCAATCTCTCTCTCTCTGTATACGTGTGTGTATGTCTGTGTGTGCTACTGTGTTTGTGTGTCTCTGTGTGTATGTGTGTGTCTCTGTGTGTATGTGTGTGTCTGTGTGTGGCCGCTATGTTCTATTAGGACAAACAAAAAGAAAGTCATCAATTGTTGAAGGTGCGAAGGAATGCCAAAGATTCCAGCAATATTTATCAACGATGACAAACTGAGATAAATATAACATTATTAGAATTATTCTATGCTTGCTATTTTCGTTTCTACAGCGTTGTTCTTGTCAGTGGGTATATATAAATACAAACACAATACAATAATACAGATGGAAATAGCACGAAATAATTTGAAACGTCGAACGTTTACGCAAAGCAATATGAACCGAAAACAATAGAAACAATACATAAAGATCTCTAATTTAGGCACAAGATCAACAATTTTGAGGGGAGGGGGTTAGCCAATGTAACTGACGTCAGTGCTTTATTCTATCGATCCTTTTGCGTTGTTATTTAGCTCAGGTCGATTCTGGTACAGAAGACCCATCAGCAATAGTGTCTCAGTTGTGACAAACCCGTCTATTTTCTATGACCCTGTGAGTATTTTTAAGAATGGTACCGCGTTTATTTAAGGGAGGCTTGGCTACTAAATATAGCCAGGCGGGGAAAGATGACCTCGATGGATTTGAAAGCAGAGCCTGAAGAACCAGAACAAATGAAATGCAAAAGTCTCTACCACCATAACAAATGCTTCTGCGTGTTCGCGAAAAATTTATTGAGAGCGAAAAAAAGCTTCTTCTAAGCAAACAACTCTAGACTTGTTTTCTGAAAAGAAATCTACAAGTCCGTCTACGAGTGCTTGTGAATCGGCAATCGCGTCTACAGGTGATGGTATGCACGAGTTTAGTGCGAGTGAAAGTGATTCAGAAAATGATTATAATAATAATAATTTTTTTTATTATAAATGATTTTTACATTCTTTTTACTTTACATAAAATATTCTTTACATTCTACTATTGTTTTTTATAGCCACTTATTTACGAGTATTATAAATTTTACTGGTAAAATATTCTTCTGGGAACGAATTACGATTTAAATTACATTGCGACTATGGGAAATTATTGTTCTGCTTGGTGACTCAGCTCTTTTATGTGATGTAATATATTATTGATCTGAAAGCGACATCAATTCCTAAGACTAAAAGAATGGAACTGGTGTCGCTTTCGGACAAATACAACACCATGTGACCTGAGTTAATGGAGGCCTATCATCTGGAAGCCATCGTGCATTTTTATCTGTGTGCGTGATACGGAGATCGCTTCTCAACCACATTGTCCCGGGTTCTTTCCCATTGTGTGCCTTCTAGCCTCGGGTCAACCATAGACTTGTAAGTGGATTTGGTATGCGGAAATTGAAAGAAGTCCGTTGTGTGTGTGTGTGTGTGTGTGGATGTGTATTTGTGTGTGCGTGTGTGATCTTCGTATACGATGTTGCATTGCCAAATAATAGATTTTAGGGTTAACGTATGTTAATATCTTAGTAATAGAGCATGTTACTCATCTTTATGTTAGGACTTGTTGGCTTTATTTATTCCCAAACCAAAACCATTTTCCAACGATAATCAATGTACAGACTTGTACATTTATTTATCGATCCTCTCGTTACTACATTTGTAAGTGCGATGAAATCTTTGCCTCACAGATGAGATCACAATAAGCTCGAAACATATCTGGAATTGAAGACATTTCTGTACCTGAGGAGCTGAAACAAGCAATTGCCTTGCATTTAGATGCCCCACCAGAGAGTCATATCCAGCATGGGCGAGACAGCCGTTCACGTTTAGTGTTGCAACAGCAGATGTCCACGATGAATACCTCAACGAAATCATTGAACTTCAGCAGAGCCAACTTCAACAGCAACTCTTCAGAACAACAAGGCTCTCAATGTTTTGGTGTCACCAAATCATACCATACCCTTTTATTCCTGAGAAAACCTTTGACATAACTCACACCGTTTGTCACAACGTATTTTGCGAGCAATCCTTTTCAAGGATGGTAGACATGAAAACTAAGAAAAGGAACAGACTTCGTTGCGAAAATTATTTGAGAGTGACACTCGCCGAAGGAAAGCCGCGCATTTCTGAATTTGTATTTGAAAAGCAACAGTAAAAGTCACGTTTATTTGCAATAAACATTCACTGAGTTATGTTTTTGTGTTAAATTCATGTTTTGTTGGTTTTGTTCTTCGAACACAGTGATTTTGTGTGCAGCTGATGCATGGTTCATTTTGTGCACTAATAAAAAATAAACCTATGTTTTGAAGAAATCGTATTTTATTTTTCCAGTTACGAAAGGTTCGGTGAATGCACTGACGAAGCTTGCAGGGTTCAGTACCTCCAATTAGGTTAACAACCACTGTTGTAGAATATACAGGGTGGCCCAAAAGTAGGTTTACAGTTATTCAACTATCTCTTTAACAGTTTAGATCTTAATTAACAGTTTAGATATTAATTATAAAAAAATACGAAACCATTATTCTATGCTAATTTAGTTAATTGTAGAATAGAAATTTAAATGTAATAAAACGTTTTAAAAGAAATTTAAGGTGCCTCCGTGATAGCTGTAAACCTACTTTTGGGCAACTCTGTATATTTTTCTGTGTGCCGAAAAATGAAAATGTTCAGCGAAAAAATTGTTCTTGAAAGCTATCCGCAGGTTAAAAAGGATTCTGTTCTCGTGAATTACTAAGGCAGTGAATGAATGGTTGTCGGCTATTTCCCATAACAGGTGGTGGGGGATCACGTCTGTATGTGTTTGTGTGTGTGTGTGTGTGTGTGTGTGTGCGAGGTACGCACGCACGCATGCATGTGCAAGCATGTTTGTATCTGTATGTCTCTGCGTGTGTTTTTTGTACACTACAAAAAGTATACATACATACAAGGTTTATTGCACGTTCAAGGTTTATTACTAATTCAAATTCAAATTACTGTGTTTGGTCATGGATAAAGTTTCTCTCCAATTTTCTCCATGACAAAACGCAGTGAATAACTTTCTTACAGGTTCGAATCTGCCCCAGGCATTCTTGAACTGGTAATAACCTTATATTTTATACACAACACTGCTTAACGCTGCCGCCCTGCAATACAAGAAAGATAACTTCTCCAGACTATTAAAGACTTATCTCCCTTTAATTTAGATTGCGAACGATTTCCAAGCAGTTTAAAATTTATATATATATATATATTGCTCTCTCTCTCTCTTTCTCTCGCTTTCTCTCTCCCTGCCTTTGTGTGTGTGTGTGTGTGTGTCTGTGTAAATATATATATGTATATATATATATATACATATATGTATGTATGTATATATATATATATATATATTAACAATTGTCTCTTTGAATTCTGGACGTTTCTATGAAAGGTTGATAAGTAGCTTTGCTATTATAATTATTAATATTTTCAATAAATAAATCATTATTATCAAAAAGAATTACTATTAATCGTTATTAGAAAGTGAGCTGGCAGGCTGAGGTCGACTTTGCTTTTTCCTTGTTTTGTGGTCGATAAAATAAAGTACCAGGCATGTTCTGAGGATCAATTTAATTGACTAACCCTTCCCCACAAAATTTTAGGGTCTAATGGTTATGTTAGAAACAATTAAAGGCTGTAGTATGACAGTATCGTTAGAGTACTGAACAAAATAACTTGCGGTATTTGATCTGATTTTTTTAGACTCTGTGTTTAAATCCCGCCGAGTTTAATTTTGCCTGTCATTCCTTTGAGATCGATGAAATAATCTTTTCTACTCTAGGCACAGGACCTGAAATTTTGTGGGAATGGGTAGTCGATTATATTGACCCCAGTACTCCACTGGTACTTATTTTATCGACCCTCGAAAGGATGAAACGTAAAGTCGACCTCGGTGGAACTTGAACCCAGAACGTAATGACGGACGAAATGCCGCTAAGCATTTTGGCCTGCGTGCTAACCATTCCGTTAGCTCGCTACCTCAGGAGAACAATGAAATAAAGCACTAGTCAAGTACAGGAATCAATAGTATTGATCAAATCATCTCCTTTCAAAACTGTAGGCCTTGCACCTGAGTTACAAAATAGTATTTAATAATACCGAGTTGTATAAGACTTCAGAGAACCAGTCTAAGTAACAAACCGTTAACCTAGAGAAACGAAACTATGAATATTTACCTTGGCACCAATTTGGTTCCCGCACTGTCCAGCTTGCATATGAACAATCTCCCTCATAGTTATTCAGCTTGGCTGAGAATTGATTGAAAAATGCGAGTGTATTGTAGAAAGTCTTCCACGGTCTGGTGGTAATTCCTGCCGAAATGTGTTCTGAGAAGTTCTCTCCTATTTATAAACATTGCACCACTTGACTTTTGCATCATGTTCAAACACATCGCCATTTTCATAAAGTTCCAGATTACATTTGCACTCAATGTAATCATCGTTATTCTATCAAAAGGAATCAGTGTTTAGAATCATTGTAATCTCTACGGCACTAAGTTCCTAACCGTTGCTAAGTTCTCCACTGCATTAACCTAAGACGCTATAATAATATCGCAGATAAAATACAACTTACTTCTCTTCTGTGAACTGAATATTTTGAGACATAACGTTGCTATTTACCTTGAAAGAGAAGGTGATATAAAAGGGAGAAATAAAAGAAAAGGCACGAAGAAGAGAGAGACGAGGGGAAGTCAAGAAGGGAGAAAGAAAGAGAAAGAAGGGGTCAGAGATTACAAGTAAATATTATTGTCGATTTTGTTATTACTGGTGACGGTTTTGATCGGGTTGTTAGGGGCACTAGTGGAGATACTGAAGGTGTGATGGCACTGGAGTTGTTGATTTTGTAGTAATGGTGGTGCAGGTCGCCGCCGCCACCGTCATCGCTGTTGTTACTTTATAGGCATACGATATTAAATGAAATACTTAACATTATTTCCTACAACCAATATTTAGGTAGTCGTGGCACTAAATCTACCCGATCAGGTAGATTTGGAGCTAAAGTGTGACTAATCTACAGACTGTTTTGGGTGTTTTACAGGTTGATTCTAAAAGTGTGAAGAAGTACTTTGGTTTTGATCTTTACTTAAGAACACAGAAGCAGATGAGAAGCCTAAGATCATAAAACATTGAACAAGATCAGAGCATTAACGGATTTCTTTCTATTGAGCCAGAGTGATTAAGAAGAAAAATACAAGGACATCATCTTGGCAGCAAAATCAAAGCGTTTAATGTCATGTCGCGAAACGCAGTAATATTGGTTTCAAATTTTGGTACAAGGCCAGCATTTTTGTGGGCAGGGGATAAGTCGATTACAATGACCCCAGTGCTCAACTGGTACTTATTTCATCGACCCCGAAAGGATAAAAGACAAAATTGATCTCGGCGAAATTTGAACTCAGAACGTAAAGACGGAAGAATTGTCGCTGAGTATTTTATCCGGCATACAAACGATTCTGCCAGCTTGCTGCATTACTCAGCGTGTTAATATTGGTTTCAAATTTTGGCACGAGGCCAGCAGTTTGGAGGGAGGGGCTAAGTCGATTACATCGACCCTAATGCTCAGCTGGTACTTATTTTATCGACCCCGAAAGGATGAAAGGCAAAGTTGACCTCGGTGAAATTTGAACTCAGGACATAGCGACTGACAAAATGCCGCTGAGCTTGTGGTCCAACGTAGTAACAGTTCTGACAGCTGCCTGGCTTTTCAATACCTTAATAATCTGTTTTACTCTAGGTACAAGTCCCGAAATTTGGGGGAAGGGACCAGTCGATTAGATCGACTTCAATACTCAACTGGTACTTAATTTATCGATCCCCGAAAGGATGAAAGGCAAAGTCGACCTCGGCGGAATTTGAACTCAGAACGTAGACAGACGAAATGCCGCTAAGCATTTCGCCCGGCGTGCTAACGATTCTGCCAGCTCGCCGCCTTTTTCAACACCTTCATAATAGCATCTAAGTGCCCTTCAAATTACACCCAGGTCGTCTTTATTTTTAAAAAGAAACGGAAGGAAGGGCTTTGGAGACTTGAAAATGCAATACAGGATAGTCTCGGCTGGAACGGCTTTGACTATGGGGTCAGCTCGATCAGGGTTGACTGAGACTCGAGCAACAACAGCCTTCTGCGTGTGTTGTGTGTGTAGCGGGGTAGTGCAGTTTAACCCCGTTTTGGCAGTGACAGTCAAGAACAAACCCGTCCATTAGCAATTAGGTATTTCGAAACACTTCAGCGTTGGCTGGTTTTGCTTCCATCTATGTCTGTCATTCGATGTGTGAGATCAGAAATAGGGAAAATAATATGCTCCGTGTGTGAACATGTCATTGTTAGGACATCTGAGATAAGAAGGGGATTTAATCCTTGATATTTTGGCGGGGCCTTTCGCAGTCATTATGCACGAGTTCGAATGCAGACTACGTATCACCTGAACATCGACAAAAACAATCACAAAATTTTGGACGTGTTTTAAAAAAAATAATCAATAATTTCATTTTGATTATTAAACTCACTTTTCATTAAACTTACTTCTAATTAATTGTGAGCCATAAGTATGTTATATTGTTTAAATAAAAATATGTCCGCCATTTCTATTATTGACAAAGTCTATCTTTCTATTTTTTGCATGTTTTACTCATTGGACTGCGGCCATGCTAATGTTTCTGCCAGCTCGCCGCCTTTAAAGAATATTCTTTTCTACTCTAGACACAAGGCCCGAAATTTGGGGGGAGTACTTAATTTATCAACCTCAAAAGGATGAAAGGCAAAGTCGACCTCGGTGAAATTTGAACTCAGAATGTAAAGACAGACAAAATACCGTTAAGCATTTCACCCAGCATGCTAACGTTTCTGCCGGCACGCCACCTTAAAGCTATTTCTATCATGGCTACAACAATGTGTCTGACTGGATCCTGGTCAATAAAGTGCAAAGATTTCAACAGAATTAAGACTGTTTATCAACACATTATCCATAAATCCTTACTGGATTTATATATTGCAGATCAGTGAAATGTTTTCTCAAGAGACATAAATTACGGCAAAATTAGTTCTCACACGTTCACCAGTAGATCTCGACAGACAGCTTATCTCTGTTTGTGTGACAGCAAGCTCTCATTGGGATTACAATTTAAGTAGATCCTTGTTTAGCAAAATCAGAACTCTAAATAAATTATATATTCATCACATCAAAAGAATTGTCAGAAATTTAGTCAATAATTTCACTGAATTAAAATTTGAGTTGATAAAATGTGAGTTGAAGTAAAACTGATGTTTTGTGATTTATAGAGTAATTAATCTACAGTTAATGTTTGAGTCTGTATAAGGATGGAACGGGGTTAGTTATTTGTGTGTTTCTGAAGATATGAAATGTCATTCAAGCACATTTAGATTACAAATACGGAGCAGAAATAATTAGGTATGGTTAAAGTTCAGCTTTTTAACAATTACAGCTAAGTGGTTATTAACTGTTGACTGTTAACCTTAGTGATTAGTCTGTGTCTCTTAACTGTTATCCTCTCTCTCTCTCTCTCAGTATTTACAGTTTGTCTATGGTCACGATTTGTCAGTGGTTACTTCATCTACCTAAAAGAGGTTACTCGATTTCTTTCAGTGATAACGAGCAGTCATTGGTTAAAATCTACTTCACATCACTTACCCAAGTTGTTACTGTCTGTCAATCGTTGTAGCCATCTCTCTCTCTCTCTCTCTCTCTCTCTCTCTCTCTCTCTCTCTCTCTATATATATATATATATATATATATATATATATATATATATATATATATATATATATATATGTATATATCAATAGTTACTGTTCACTTTCTATCTGCCAGTAAAGTCCGTCAAAGGCTGCACAGCATCAGTCTCAGTGGCTGCATTTCGTCAGTGGTTACCATTCTGTCTCAGAATTGTCTCTGAGGTTACAGTCAGAGAGCTTAGAGTCTGTTTCAGACCTAGAGTCTGTCAGTGGTTTGTCTGTACCTGTGGTTACTATGTCAGTGGTTTCAGTCTATCTCTGTGGTTACAGTTTGTCCCAATGGATTCTGTCTGCCATTGAATACAGTTTGTCAAAGATTAGTTTTTGCTGTCTCACAGAGGTTGCTGTCAGTCATTAGTTAAATCTGCGATCACAGCCTTTCGGTGGTTGCTAACCCTTGAAGTTGTTTAGTTTACTTGGGCCGAAACTGAAGAATGCAACACAAGGCTAATAAAAGTTTTAAATTTTGATACAAAGCCAGCAATTTTAGAGGGGAGGGTTAAGCCAATCACATTGACCGTAATGCTCTTTAATTAATGCTGACTTTGGGAAAATTTGAGCTCAGAACATTAAGAGTCAGAAGAAAAGCAGCTAAGCATTTTGTCCAGCACAGTAATGCTTCTGCCAGGCTAATAAACCTTTCTAATATAGACACAAAGCACTAGCATAGTTAGAGAGCATGCTACCCGAGGTGACCCTTCAATTTGCTACCCACCCAGCTGGGCCCTCACAAAACATATATATTACCTTATAGCAGACTCAAAAGTGGTGTCACCTGGGGAAGACCGAACCTCCCCCCTTCCCTGCCCCTTCTACGCTAGTGACACAAAGCCTGAAATTTTGAGTCAAGATTGTTACTTTTCTTTTGTCGACCCTGAAACAATGAAAGAGAAGTCAACCTAGGCAGAATTTGAACACACGACGTAAAAAGCCAAAAGTAATACTGTCAAGCATTTTGTCCAGCATAGGAACGTTTCTGCCAGTTCACCATCTTCAAAGTTCATCATCGTCGTCGTCGTTTAACGTCTGCTTTTCAGGCTGGCATGGGTTGGACGGTTTGACTGAGGGCTGGCGAGCCAGAAGGCTGCACCAGGCTCCAATCCGATCTGACAATGTTTCTACAGTCGGATGCCCTTTCTAATACCAACCACTCCGAGAGTGTAGTGGTTGCTTTTTATGTGCCACCAGCACAGGACCCAGTCAGGTGGTACTGGCTTCCATCACGCTCAAATGGTGCTTTTTACATGTCATCGGCATGGGGGCCAGTCAGGCAGCACTGGCATCAGCCATGCTCGAATGGTACTTTTTACATGCCACTGGCACGGGGGCCAGTCAGGCGGCACTGGCAGTGACCACGCTCAAATGGTACTTCTTACGTGCCACCAGCATGGGGACCAGTAGGCAGTATTGGCATCGGCCACGCTCAAATGGTGCTTTTTACATGTCACCGGCACTGGCAACGACCACACTCGAATGGTGCTTTTTACGTGCCACTGGGACCAGTCAGCTGGCTAATAACAAAAATTAAAACTTGGAGTTTAGTACATGTGTTAGAGAGCAAAAACAACAAAAAAGAAAAAAAAAAAACAAAGAAAATTCTGATCAGAAAATATTTATTTATATAAATATCATTGATGCGGTTTTGGAAAACACTTTTAATAAAACATCTTCTTCTCCTCTGCCATCTTTTACTTTGTCGTGTTTCTATTAAAATACCTTTCCCATAATAAAGTGGGCAGATTCTACACCTTTCGCACCCATGATACACCATTCTATATAAACATGTTGTAGAGGGGAGGGGGTAATATTATGGTGAGGACGAGGGAGGAGGGAGGATAACCAGACCTGGGTGTTGATTGGGTGGGTGGGTGGATGGAGAGGAGTCAGTTTCCTAACTGAACTAAATATTTAAATATTTTACATCAGTATACACATACATACTTGCATTAACCAACAAATATTATATATATATATATATACACACATATATACACACACACATATATACATATGTGTATATATATATAGACACACATGTATCCTCACAACATTTTCACTGCACTATAAGGCATTAAAATCTCAAGTATTCAATGTGTTTTTTTTTTACATTTTGATTTCCTGGCATATTTTTTGTATTTTTTAATTTTGTTTTTCTTTATTATTATTATTATTATTATTATTCATTGGTCTTGTTCTTCAATAAAACTTACTTATATTTCAGTCTAGTACGTTGCCATGGCGTGGTGGTGGTGGTGGCGGTCACCGGGGGGCGGGGGGGAATCTCTAAAGCACTCTAGACCGAGACGAGATTGACGTTGAGTACACAAAGTCAAAATGCATGCAAGTCTTGCTGTACAAATACAAAAAAACAAACAAAAAAACAGTTAATTTAGCTGTTCACTTGTGCTATTAAAGCTTGAGCAAGTCTTTCATCTATATGGCATTTGCAAAAAAAAAATTGTTTACAGCATATACATGTGAGAATATATCTAATAAGGTGTGAAAGAAACTCTGTGTGTGTGTATGTGTGTATCATTAGTTTTATAGACCCTGTTACCATAAAGTCCTGGTCAGAGAAGTTCACCATACAAAACAGCGGATTGAATTCCCACACTTTACCATCTCACCTGGGGGCCCCAAAGTTTCCAAACCTGATTTAAATTTTACCCAAGTTTTCCATGATCTACCTTTATCACTGGCACATTCTTACAATATATCTATCTACGTATATATATATGCAAGCATGTATGTATATATATATATATATATGCAAGCATGTATGTATATATATATATATATATATATATATATATATATATATATATATATAATGTGTGTATGTATAAATATATATAAATGTATATATATATATATATGTCTATATATACATACATATATATTTATATATACGTAATGTATGTATATATATATATATGTATATTTCTATATATATATTTTCTCACACACACACATATATATATATACATACATACAGAGTTAATAAGTGTAGTTATGTACATGGTAATACTAGGAACAAAGTAAACAACAAAAAAAGAACTCAATACTTTAAGCTAAGATTAAATATTTATTTTATAGCGTTATAGTTTTTACAGTTCCAACTAACAGCATACCATTATGCAGAGTTTCATGTCTCTGTATTTAGACATTCCTCTGATGATTCTGGTTGTTGGAGCGATACCTCTTTCATTTGAAGTTTATCAGCATGGTTGGTCACGTAGTTGACTTCCAGTCTGTCATAAGATGCAGAATGGTGGTCAAGAGTTTCGGAGGTATATATAGATGTTTACACATATACACAAACATGCATCTATGTCTGTGCACATGTGTGCGTGCGTATGTGTGTGTGAGTGTGTGTGTAAAATGAGAACTAGTGTACCATTACATATCTTGGTAGATTTTAATTTGGAATTGTTCAATTGATAACTAAGAGGTTTATTCCAGAAATTTCTTAAGAAAGAAGCTTTCAGTGAGCTGGTTACTTAATTTCTGTCACAAATAATTGCTCCCAACCTTGCCGTGGATCCAAATAGAGGTATTCACTTACTTATATATATACATATATATATATAAATAGAGAGAGAGAGAGAGAGAGAGAGAGAGAGAAAGGGGTATGGTCTGATGACATAAATTCCACTTGGCCAGAACTCCATTCACTTTGGTGAGTGGAAAAGAAATCCCTTCTTTAGGTGATATTAATAACACACACACACACACACATATATTCTTTTATTCTTTTACTTGTTTCAGTCATTTTGACTGCGGCCATGTTGGAGCACTGCCTTTAGTCGAGCAAATCGACCCCCCAGGACTTATTCTTTGTAAGCCTAGTACTTATTCTATCAGTCTCTTTTACCAAACCTCTAAGTTACGGGGATGTAAACAGCACTGGCTGTCAAGCGATGTTGGGACACACACACATACATATATCTATCATCATCATCATCATTTAACATCTGTTTTCCATGCTGGGCTTCTTTCAGTTTCCATCTACCAAATCCACTCACAAGGCTCTGGTCAGCCCGAGGCTATAGTAGAAGACTCTTGCCCAAGGTGCCACGCAGTGGGACTGAACCCGGAACCATGTGGTTGGTAAGCAAAAGAGAAATATACTTCAAACCAAAGTGTCTAAGCTGACCAAAATGCCAGTCCCATTGTAACAGTTGTGTCCAGCTCAGTATGTTAACGAATTAATCAATCTGCAGTTCTTAGGTGGAGGACAAAACTTTCCATCCTCTTAAATGAAGTCAAGACATTGTTTTCAATTTAATGATTCAGTGTTAAGAAATTATGAGTATCACATTTGTTTCAACAACTCTTTCTTCCATCATATTAAACTCCCTATTACTCAAGTCATTCATCCAATGAATAATCTTCCTAGAATCCCCACCACCTCAACTCATAACTAAATTCCCCAAGTGCTTCCATCTCTTCATTTAACAACTAAACTCCCTAATACTTACTTTGTTTCATGGCTAAACTCCTTGGTACTCCCATCACTTCATCTGATGACAAGACTACTAACTGCACTACTTCGTTTTATGACTACACTTCCCAGTACTCTCACCAATTAATGACTAAACTCCTTAATTTACATTATTTACATTTGACGGATATTTGTCCTCATCTTTTTTGTTGTTAACACAATGTTTCAGCTGATATACCCTCCAGCCTTCATCAGGTGTTCTGGGGAAATTTTGAACCTTGGCTCTCACTCCTAAGGTATTTTCCCAATGTCATTATTATTATTATTATTACTATTACTATTATTATTCAGGTCACTACCTGGAATCGAACTCGGAATCTTGGAATTAGTAGTCTGCGCTCTTAACCACTGCACCATATGCCCGTGGTTAACAACAAACAGGATCAAGACAAATATCTGTCAAATGTAAATAATGTACATAATTCCTCATCTCTCAAATATAGAACTGAATTCCTTAATTTACTCCAAAACATTTCATCTGAGGACCAAAATCCTCATTCTCTGCCACTAAATCTGATGACTAACCTGCTTTCTATCACAAGACACTATTTTGAGTAGTAACAATGACAAATTCTACTACTACTGCTGCTGCTGCTAATTGATGGAAGAAAACCCAATATCCCCCCCCCCAACTCCTAACTAGTTCACACTGAATCTCTTCCCTCTGAAGTTCCATGGAAAGTGGACCATACAGACAGCTCTTATCACAGCCTTGTGTTGATGTATACATGTATGTATGCATGTGTATGCATATAAGTGTGTATGTGTGTGTGTTGATATACATACATACATATTATATATATATATATGTAAAACAACTATGAATTTGTGTACATATGGATATAATTATGTGTGTGTGTGTGTGTGTGATATACATACACTTGTGAATTTATACATGTATTGACGCACATTTAGACACAACTATGCATGCACCGATGTATGTACGTATGTATGCATGTGTGTGTGTGTGTGTGTGTGTGTATATGCTAGCGCGCACAAAATTAGAAATGTGAGGAAGATGAAATACCATAGGCATGTGAGATCTTTCTAGAATGTATAATTAATCTATCATGAACATCTTTTCCAATGACAGAGTATTGATGAAGCTATAGTACACAGTAAACCATTCCTAAATCGTACACGAAATCAAAATAATTATTTTAATCAATTAATTAATTGATAATTTCTAGTATAGACAAAAGGCCAGAAATTTTGTGGAAGGGTAAATAATTAATTAAACGGAACCCAGATCTTAAGTTGTACTTTATTTTATCAGACCCTGGAAGGACGAAAGGCAAAGTTGGTCTTCAAGGGATTTGAACACAGAACATAAAGGCCCATAACTAAATACCACAAGACTGTTTTGTCTGAAGCTCTACCGGTTCTGCCAAATTTGTTCCACAATCGTCATGGGTTGTTCCTCAGCAAACCAGTGTGATTGATGACTTACTCTGGAGGTCGTTACTCAGCTAATCAATAACAGAAAAGGTGGGCAGTAGGATGGGGAGGGAGGATTAACAATATCGAGGTTGTTAATGCATCAACAACCGCTGTGAACAGCTAAAGGGAGCCAATGACGGACGATTCGTAAGACAGGAATCATTGAGCTTGACAGTACTTTGACTTGTGATCTTGAGGTGCAGACAAAGACTGCCAGTAGTCTGAAACTATGGCAAGAATGACGACGAGGAGGAAAACAAGCTGGAGTAAGATGACATGCTGTTGGCGTCTCTCAATGCGACTGACAGCTGACTGGAGCACTTCCACCTGGACAAAGACAAGACAATAACAATAATAATTGATTAATTATGTTTAAGCCTTTAGCATTCAGTTTGCTTTGTTAAATGTAATGCTTATTTATTCACTTCATTTTGAAAGTATGACATTATGCATAAAATATAATTTTAAGTTTCATTCAAATTGAAGTTGAACTTTATAATAAAAAGAAAAATTTGTAAGAAAAATTCTCAAAATTCATATTTATAAAACAATTTCCTGGCTATGTTATTTAACTAAGTTGTGCTGATGTGCATGTATATGAGTCTGGGTGTACATGTGGTGATATATGGATACCCAACTTTTGTCACTTCCACACGTGTACCACACTATAAACATGTATATATCATTTAATCCTAATTTAGCCATTACAAGAATGAAGCCAAAACTAAATAACTTACTTACTGATAGCTACAGATAGTCGAGATAATTTGATATGAATTAATTAAAAATGACCTGAACAAATTTCGCCAAACAATAGAAATGGTTGGTACTAATTTCAGTGTTGGAATAACAAAGAAACTATTTTGTGATGAATGCTAGATCTCAGCCTAACATGGCACGGAAGCCAGTCAAGGCAGCACTGGCATCGGCCACGTTCGGATGGTGCTTTTTACATATATATATATATATATATATATATATATATATATATATATATATATATATATATACACACACCACACATACATATATCTAAGCAGATTACATTTACTACCCAAAAACTGGTATAGCAATAATCATTTCAGGACCCCAAAACAGAAATCTTGGATTTGTTTCTGAATGAGCTCACACATTTTATTTCCCTCAAATTTATTAATTTTCACAACACTCTGCTACAATTTTATGAATATATATACATTTACTATTACACCTCAAAATAATTAAATAATTCCTCAGGTTCCGTCTGAAATGCCTGTTGTAGTGGATCAACAGTCATCAACATAATGAGTTTAAGTATACAGCTTTAGCAAGCATTATGGCAGACTACATCAGTATGTCAATATTTAATAACGGGTGCAGCCATCTGATGTATTTTAGAGTGTCCTCCTTAGAATTATGACCTAGGACTTCAATGAACGACACAAGATGAGAGGTTACCTCAGGGTAAACTCACTGAGAATCTTAACATGAGTGGTCTCCCATTTTTCTTTTTTTCTTTTTTTGTAAATTACAGAATGCGCCTAAATTACTTTTACAATTTGAAAAAAAATTCAGTAAAAATTAAAAACAAGGATAGTTCAGCAGAGTTTATAGGGAAACAAGCAAACAAATGAAGGTTTGTTAGCAACATCTGAACACTTCTACGTTGGCTTCATTTGTTCGAAAGAAGTTAATTGATGGAGCTCGATTTCGATACAAAGGTAACTTACGAACACGACGTATATTAAGATAGGCAAGACTGGAGTTACCTCCCTTGGTCAATGCAATAAATGAGCTATCAGAGGGAGAGGGAGGGTGACAGAGTCAATGAAGCAGAAAGAAGAGACAGTAAAAGAAAGTCATGGCACAAACCTTTTCTGTTAAAGTTGCGATGTCATTGGCTGGTTTGGAACAAACCGGTTCAGAATTTATAATACAACGTAATCTGCAAAATAAAGAATTACAACATCTGAGTGTTTACTAATCATAAAATAAAAAAATTTTGCTCATCATAAAATAAAATCCACTGTCTTCAAGTGAGTATGGGGACGAGTTCATTTCTGCATATCCCTATGAATGTATGCCTGTCTTTGCATTTATTTGTATGTGACGTGGCCAATCACACTACCGCTTGATTGGCACTTGTGCCAGTGGAACGTTGAAAGCACATTAATAATATTTTTATTATTATTATTCAGATTACTGCCTGGAATCGAACTTGGAATCTTGAGGTTAGTAGCCTGCGCTTTTAACTACTACGCCAGATCTCTTTGTCCTAATCGTTAGAGTATTGCATTCTTGTTTATTGCTAGGAAGGTTCTGGTTAAGACCATGCTCCAAAGACTGCTCCAATCAGTATCAGAAAACACAGTACGAACTTCTAGATACAGAAACCTCAAGAAAATAATGAGATGGTCATGGGTGGATTACTTTTGATCATAGGTCTATTGAATTAGGCTTGATTTGGGGCTAAATAGTAATAATAATAACCTGTAGTTAGAATAGATTACCTGGAGAATTCTAGCTTAGCTGTAATTCCAACTGTCATCAGGGGAAAATTATTTAACATACCTGTGTTCCATAATAGATTCTCTTTGAACCGTCTTCCACAGCTCTGCTACATCTTTGCTTTCATCAGTTACTTCCATTGCTCGTACCAGGAACTTATCAGACTGAATTTTGTTTTCAAAACCTGAAAAGAAGTGAACTATTTTATGAAACAAACCAATAATTACTATATTATATTACATTAAATATACTCATTTATTTCACTAAAGATGGTACATGAGGTGAAGCAAGATTAAGATTCTTGGAGTTCTGTGATGCCATATGAACTTAACCAATTACAACTTCAGGAAACCAATCACTCACCTCCAAACATGCAACCTAGGTAGACTCTATTCTCACCAGGATACATAACAAAGAGCTGGTTGTGAAAACTGGTAAATACTGTATCACTCATCATAAATTGGAGATTAGTAGCAACATCCATTACAAAGGTATTGCTAATTAGCAGTGGAGGTAAGTTTTCCCAAAAACATTATAAACAGAGTATGAAAGGTGTTCAAAAAGCTAATGCTTCTGCTGGCAACAAAAAGGTTCTCTTCTCAAATGAAGAGTAAATAGTATGATTCATGCGTACAAAGTCTGTTATTGCATTGGAGTGAAAATTGAGCATAGGCTGGAAAGAAATGAAGTCTGCATGCTCCACTGGATGTGAAGTATTAGTGTTTATTAATGATAGAACACAAATGAGTTGAGAGAAAAAGTAAGAATTAGAGGAATCAGTTGTTGTCTGCAAGAGAAAGATCCATCCAACCCATGCAAGAATCAAAAAGGGATGTAAAATGATGACCAATGGTATTACTAAACACACCTCACTAATTGCATATATGGTCAATTATATTACTAAACACACCTCACTAATTGCATATACGGTCAATTATATTACTAAACACACCTCACTAATTGCATATACGGCAGTCAATTATATTTAATAAACACACCAGACTAACCACTGGATATTTGCTTCTTAACTGGTCACTAATTTAGCAACTGGATACTAGCTTCTTAACAACTGGACATTTCAGTTAGTAAAGATAAAAGAATATTTATTTACAAGAAATTAACAACTTACAACTCAACCCAAACCTTCTTCTAAGTATCAACTCTTTGTAATTCCCTCCAAGTTGATGTATTTTTTCTGCAGACATCCACTTAACACTTTAATGTTTAAACTGGTTTCCCCCACCCCCCACCCCCGACAAAATGTTCCAGCTGTTTTATGTTCAAACTGGCAAGATCCCACTTCTCACACCCATGCTACAATGTCATTCTAAAAATAAACAATTACATCATCAAAATCTCAAAGCTACAAGATGATGTACGATTAATTCAAAACAACACAAATAAATAAGCATTACATTTGATAGAGTAAGAGTTAAGGATGTTCAAACCTAAACAGTACTGACCGCCCCCACCACCACCACCAGTCTCCGAGGGCCTGTGAAGGGCATAGGCTCTTGTCATTTGACCAACCCTGTTATTAAGATCATATGTAAATGTTACAAACCTGGCTGAATATGAACATTGACCGTAACAGGAGAGCCAGGTCTGACCACACCACCGCTGGGCCGTACTCGAAACTTCTCTGGAGATGTTGTTTTCACCTGAAATCAGAAATAATTAAATAAATAAGTAAATATTCCAACAAAATGCATCAAATAAGCTATTTTAAAAATATCCTTAAATATCAGGTGTGCATTACTAAAGAGCTGATATCAAGAGAGTTTTAATGAAACAGTTGTTAAATACAAAACATACAGGTCGTAGTAAGTCAGATATCTTGTTAGAAGGGATGTAATGACCCTCAACAAAACTGAATAAGAAAATTTTATTTATTCATATCATACCATCAGATAAATAGCATATATGATACCAATCAATTGGATTTAATACTGGTTTCAGATTCTGGCAAAAAGCCAAATTTTTTGGGGGAAGGGGGAAAGTCAATTACATCAACCCCAGTGCGTAACTGGTACTTATTTTATTGACCCCCAAAAGGATGAAAGGTGAAGCTGACCTTGGTGGAATTTGAAAAGACAGATGAAATACTGTTGAGCATTTTGCCTGAGATGCTAACAATTGTGCCAACTCACCACCCTAATTGGATTTAATATTACAAATTATAAAAAGAGATTTTCAGTATATAGATTACACACGTACATACATACCTTGTACGCAATAGGGTTTGTTAATGTGTTTGAAAGGCTGATAGTGCTATAAATCTCTTTCACATTCTCATCCAGTTGAAAACACAATTCATCAGCAGGCCTATGAATAAAAAAATACATAATTCTTATTAATCCATTAATCTAATAATCCACCAGATACTGATAATTATTAAAACAATACTAAGTAACATGGTTGCAAAGCAATGGTCACTGTGGTAAGGAGAGACAGGACATGTAACTTAACTCAAAATAAATGATATGGAAAATTTACCTACTCAGCCGAATCTCCTGTCTCTGAGTTCAATCCCTGTGTTATTCATCGAATAAGAATACATACCCAATAAAGGGACCCTGCACTACTTGAAAGGGCAGTTATATCATCACTAACAGTTTTGCGTTCATGAAGTAGGTTGAGGGTCAAACAGCATGTGGATGTAAGAACACTAACACACACCAGAACTGACCAATGACTACAGTTGAGAGCTATTGGCATAAGTGAAATAAAATGGTTTTGTCCCAAATTGAACTTGGTTCTCTGACAGTGGAAAGAAGTTCTAGATAGGTACAGGCATGGCTGTGTGGTAAGGAGTTTGCTTCCCAACCACATCGTTCCGAGTTCAGTCCTACTGCATGGCACCTTGGGCAAGTGTCTTCTATTACAGTCTAGGGCTAATCAAAGCCTTGTTATTGGATAGGGCCAACTGAAACTGAAAGTAGCTCATACATGACTAAAGACTGGACACTAAAAAGACTTAAATAAAACAGTTACTGACTACAAAGCATAGAGAGGCCGTAGTATGTTAGATGTGTCATTAGCAGGGATGTGATGACCATCAACAAAAGTGAATAAGCAGAAAATTTCATTTCTTCATTTATAACAAAATGAATAGGAAAGTGTCTCACCTGATTGACAAAAGACGAGTTTGAAAACAATTGTCTTTGTTTTGAAATTTCTTTTCTAAAGAACTTAGAGCCTGAAAGTGATTAAAACAAATGATTATAACAAAACAATTAATTATTATTATTATTATTATTATTATAGCGACATCAATATTTTATGGATAGTATTACTGTGTATGTATGTATATATATATATATATATATATATATAAATATATATATATATATATATACAAACATATAGTGAGAATTTACAAAAAAACAAACGATGAAGACGGGTGTGTAAACAACAAACAGATGTATTAGTCTAACACTCAGGAAGTGAGAAAGTCTTTTATGTTTCGAGCCTATGCTCTTCGACAGAAAGGAACACAGAAACAAACAGGGAGAGAGAAAATAGAAAAGGTTTAGTGGCTAGTGATCTATCATGGCGAATGCCAGACAGACTATGTATTGTGTGTGTGTGTGTATATACGCAAATATATACATATATATGTATATAATTGTGTGTGTGGGTGTGTGTATACACAAATATATACATTTATATGTATGAATATATTTATAGTAAGCAAGGCAGGATTAAACATGTGTGTGTACATATATTATTTACATTTGTATATAATATATATGTATGTATATATATTATATTTACATCATCGTCATCATCATTTTGACATTCATTTTCCCATGTTTGCATGGGTCAGACGAAATTTGTTGAAGCAGATTTTCTATGGCCAGAAGCCCCCCCCCCCTCGTGCCAACCCTCACCTGTTTCCAAGAGAAGTAACATCTCGCCCTGACTAAACATGAAGAACACTACTTGTGACCTCCTTTACAATTGTAGTGCAATGACAAGATGAGAATGCACACACACACACATACACACACACACACACACACACGCATGCTTTGGCCAGCCCAGTGTCATAGCAGAAGACACTTGCCGTAGAATGGGACTGAACGCAAAACTAATAGCTACATTTATGCTCATTATATAAATATTTATATACACACCTATATATTTAAATATTTACATGCATACAGATATATCTGTGTGTGTGCGTGTGTGTGTGTGTGTATATGTGTGTGTGTGTGTGTGTGTGTGTGTATACACATACATATATATAGAAAACAGAAGGACAAGAACACTAACAAGAAACGTTACAGGAGCAATACTATTAGTAATTAACAACCATTCAATTACAACAACAATGAAAAATATAATACACCAACACACCAAAATAATAATTAGTAACAACACGAATATTAATTCAAACGGAGACTAACGAGTATATATATTGCATATATAAAGAAACCTATTGAGACACACTCTCGCGCTCTCTCTGTGCATGTGCGTGCATGCATTGCTCATGTGTATCGTTATTGTGAGTTTCTGGTGGTCTTCGAGCCTTGGCTCTGATTTTAACAAGTGATATTATATACCCTACTCTGTCTAAATTTGCCTTATATTGTGCCTGTAAGGGTGTGAACTTGCTGGCCACTTTATTATTACCTTATTAATAATATCATTAATAATGGTAATGATACATGTTTATTTCATATATATATATATATATATATATATATATATATATAAATAAATAATAAGGGTGAAAAATTGAATATTAATTTGATTAATATCAATTTAAAACCAGTGGCCAAGCATATTGAAAAATCTGAAGATTCAGAAAAATTTTCCTAGTGGTCAGACCATAGGTGGTCTTCTTCTAGCATAATGGATGTCCACTTAGTGGTCATCCCTCTTATATGTATGTAACATATATATATATATATATACATATATATATAAATATACATGCAGCAATTTGAATTGAGAAAGAGAGAAATCAAATCAATATTATGTACATTTCGATGAATGAATGCCATTTATTTCATATAACACAAAGTTATATAATTTATGATATAAATTTAGAGTTCATTCATTTACTTAGACATAATTTGGTTCACAATCAACTTATGATTGCCCAGATTTTACCTATCCCCACAATTACAAATATACGAGGGTGAATCAAAAAGTAATGCCATTTTGTTTAGGACAGGTATAATTACCAACACAGGAACATGTATCATACATCAAAATGAAGCTGGTCCTCTGTGGATCACATCCCTACTTCTCAACATAGTCACCGTTTCTTTCAATAGCAATGTTCCACCTTAAAATGTGAGCATGTATCCCTGCCCCATAAAATTCTGTTGACTGTTCTTTGAGCCACTTCTTCACTACCTCCACATTCACCAGTTTTAGCGCCTTCAGACTATCATCTCTTCAGCACCACGAAAGAGGATTTGAAAGACAAACATTATTCCAGTGACAAGGAAGTGAAAACTGCAGTGAAGAAGTGGCTCAAAGAACAGTCAACAGTGCTGTTGTTGTTATTTCTCCTGTCAAAATATCTAGTTGGCTTTGTGCTTCCAAAGACATATGAAAAGAGATCCCTTTCTCAAGTAACAGGCTAAGGTTTAGTGATTTGAAGGGCATCTGATTCTAAAACAACGCTTCAATAATCTAGCCATCAAACCCATGCTAGCATGGAAAAGTAAAAACAAACATAAAAACAAACAGTGGTATTATTAATTAAAGAACAACTGAGAAAAAATATTGATAGACTTTTGCTGCATGATAACTTCATACTATGTAGGCCCTAGCATACTTGATATTTACTGGAATTGATAGGGATTTCTGCTGATAGTCTGGAGTTTATTGGTGTTTATATTGCTACTACTACAGCCTTGTGGTGGTATGTATCCTGACATTATCAGAGATTAATTATATATAAGAGGAGGTGCTGAAAAGTTCCTGACTTTAAGGGTGTCGTGAAAGGCCTAGTTGGAGGCCCAGTGTCCCGAGTTCATTTACAGGACTTAGAGAAACTGAAGGACCACTGCCGTGTGTGAATCTGGGAGGGGAATATGTTGAATAAAATCATAATTAACTGATCCTCCTGTATTTTCTTTTACTCAAAGCTAGGAACTTTTCAGCACCCCCTCATATATACATATGTGTGTTCACGTGTGTGCGCGCACGTACTGGGAGCCAAGTGGCACACATACTGATATTACTGGAGTGTATATAATAATATTACAGAAGATTCATGGTATCTTGACTGATATTGCTGAGGTTTAGCGGTTTCCAGACTGGACAATAGATTTAGGTACAGTTACTAATGAAATTAGAGTTTATTAATTAAAATTATTATAATTACATTATAACTATAATGACAACTAGCTTATCCATAAAGCTGTTGAAATATTGCCTAAATTGCACAAAAAGAAAATAGTCAAAAGTTTAGTATTAGCAAAGAGTTGACAAAAACATAGTGGAAAGACAATAAAAATAGAAATCAATTTAAAGATAATAATTTATCCAAGTAAAATGAAGCAAGACAAAGAGATAATTAAAGAAAAAAACAAAGAACGGTATTTTTAGTGAATTGGTAAATTAGTAAGAAAATCTTACCTTTGGAAAAGTGAACAGAAGATTTCGCTTTTGTTATTTTGTTTTTGTTTTTGTTTTTTTAAAACAGTAAATATTAATGAAATAAATAAAATCCATAACACGGGTAAAAAGCAGAAAGAGAGGGTTAAAGGTGTGTGGGCGAGTTGAAACTGAAACGACTACTGGAAGGTAAGTGAATGTTACAGATATAAGCAAGGACTAATATGACACAGAATTCTCTAGCTTGGTCCAAGACACACTTACCAATGGCAGCCTACTTCCTTCTTTGAAACTATCTGAACTGTAGCTCCTAAGTAATGAGCTTGGTTCTGATATCTTCACCTTCAGAAAGAAAGAAATTACAAACCAAGTTCAGAATTAGTTCCTCTCAACTCTATAGTGACAGCTTACAGCATATAGAGAGAAAAACCACGATGGCTGTCACGCACACACAGACACAGCGAGTCTACATAAGGGAAAATGAATGAAAGGTGAAGGGTGTCGGGTTCGAGAGTAAAATGAAACACTATAAGTAAACAGTGAAATTCATTTTAACGCAGTTGATAATCTTTTCAGTCAAATTCTATGATAGCATCGCAGCCTCTGTAATGTTCTTTGT
>NC_142940.1:54190409-54215409 GCF_046866305.1 Octopus bimaculoides | reverse complement strand
GTACTTTATTTTATCAATGTCAGAATTATGAAAGGCAAGGCTGACCTCAGTGGGGTTTGAACCCAGGGTGTGATGAGCCAGAACAATTACTGCATGGCATCTTGTCCAATGCTCTAACAATTCTGCCAACCCACCAACCACCCTTATTAAATATCAACAAAGGGTGTGTACATAAGTGGATCTTCATGATGAAAAGTTACCCCCAGACAGTTTTGTGGGTGGATTTAGCTATGTATAAACAGTGAAATATCAGCTAAGTAGTTTTGTAATTGAGAAGACAGTAAGATAAATGAATAGCATAGCTCAGTGGGTGGATTGAGAGAGAGAGGCAGAGGGGGTAATATCTATAAGAACATGGAAAACAAATACAAAAAAAAAAAGTTGATGGTAGAGATAATGAGGATTTTTCTAAGCTTGGAAAAAGGCCACTGTAAATATTTGGGGGAGGATACAGCTGAATAAATGTTGATTTGTAATTATCTTAACAACCCCTTGAAGAATGAAGTGTTAAGTTGACATCGGAAAGGTCTGAACCCAGAGCAAGCTACAAATAGTACAGGGTATTTTGTGTGGTCCTCAACCAGCTTTGCCAGCTACCATTCTTCATAGAGTTTATAATGATTTCTAATTTAGGTGATCACAACTAATATTGACGCAGGGAGAGGAGAGACGAATAATTTGGTGAGAAAGCGAGATTAGTGTATGAAAACACACGCACACACACCTGCATACAAACATACACAGACAGATTAATGCATGCACAAATATACTCATAGATACATATATACATATGTTTGTATATGTGTGTGTATATATATATATATATACAAACTGGTAATTTCTTCCATTTCTCCAGGTAAGACTGACCGGTGGTTTTCACAGGATGTCATATTTCAACAGTATCTACCTTTCTCATTTGAAGAAGCAGGTATGAAGGATGTGGGGGACCCAACAACACCATGAACAGAGCATGTAAAGACAGGTTTACATTAGTTTTATGGCAGGTAGAAACTTGACTTAAGAATCACTTACAGCAATACATACCTGTACACAGAGACAACAATACACCTACAGTGATACTACACCTGTCTGTGATAAAAACTCGTAAAATGAAGAAATATCTATAAATATATCTTAAACATTATAATCCACTTTAATAAACCTGAACTGTATTAGAACTCCATACAGCGATAAGGAGAAAGTAAATACTTGGGCTGAAGGGCAGGAGCTGGACCTAATAACTAAGGTAACAAATAGTGAGGTCCTTCTTCAACAAGGCACAAAACCAATAGTCACACATGGGCGAGTATATTAATGAATTCATTCCCACTGTATAAACCAGTGGTCCTCAACTGGGGGGCCATATGACCTCCAAGGGTCCAATACTTCTACACTTCATTATATATTTGGGGGGGAAATTCCTTGAAGATAAACGCGATGGTCATAGCTGGAATGCCTTTAATCATAGGCCTGTACGATCAAGGGTGACCTGGAACTAAACGACAACGTAGCAGCTTTCAAGTAACAATAACAACTTTACTGACTCATTATTGTGGTATGTAATTGTGTTGCGTTCTCTCTCTCTCTCTCTCTCTCCCCGACATTACCGATACACACGAATGTGAAATAACAAGTGTGGATCGAAACCATATCAAAGAATAGCAGAGACAAAAAGAACAACTGAAGTGATATAACAACATCGAAATACTCATAGTTTGTGCGTCTCAGTCATGTATGTCGTCATGGATACGTGCAATCACTACTTGGTGTCCAACACTACGCAACTGCGGCCCCTGGTCAAATCAATGCCATGGGCACTATAGTACTTATTGACAGAAGGCGGCGAGACTCCAGAAACGTTAGCACGCCGGGGCGAAATGCTTAGCGGTGTTTCGTCTGCCTTTACGTTCTGAGTTGAAATTCTGCCGAGGTTGATAAATTAAGTACCAGTTGCGAACTGGAATCGATCTAATCGACTGCCCCACCGCCACCCCCCCCAAAAAAATTTCAGGCCTTGTGCCTAGAGCAGAAAGGAGTATTTATTAACAGAAAGCCACAGCATACATAGATCAGAACTCTCCCAATGTGTCCATATCGCAGGTGAAGGTTTCAAATTTATATGTGGTCACTTCACTTGCTAGAAATAACAGCCAAATCTCAAATCATACTCTACCGTCTTAAAATTAAAAGAGATGATGCAGTAGATAAATGTTGTCATGGATACACAAAAATATGACTGGAATGTCTTTGATCAAAGGTCTGCTCGTTAAGCTAGAAATAACAGCTAAATCTCTCTCACACAACACTTACTGCCAGCGAAAAAGAGAGATGACAGTAGTCATAGATCAGCTTAATTCAGACCCGCCTGACATCAAAGCAACAACTGCTTTAGCTCCTAGCTTTGTTTTGTGCTTCCTCTGCAGGCATCTGAAACCATTGAGAGTGAAAGATGAGAAGGATAAACGCATTCATACAAAGCAGACACGAGAATGGCGAAAGACACGTGTGAGTGTTATTGTTGGTGGGGTGACGTTTGATATTTGTAAGGTAAGGTCAGAGTGAAAAAGGCCGCTGTGCCAGGATGTAAACACGCTCCCTCCCTGCAGAAATTATACTTCTTCATCTGAGAGATTAACTTATAACATTGCGGTGAGGGAAGAAATCAATACAAAGTACATATTATACACACCTCAGGCATCCGACGCCCTCACTCATATATATATATATATATATATATATATATATATATATATATATATATATATATTATTATTATTATTAATCGGCAGAAGTTACAAAGTGACTCAAAGACCGAGAGCTTCGTGCTCACACTAGACTGAAGTATACAGATGTACATATACATGCATGCATGAGTGTTTATATTATGTATGTATGTCACTATATATATATATATATATATATATATATATATATAGGATCGTTTATAGAAATACATCAATCCAGGGGAGAAGCACACTCTAAGATGTAGAGGAGTTAATATTATAGTTGGGTAGGCCGGTATATGGGGTTAGCCTGGGTTTCTCGCTCATAAGGGGTTGAGCTTTACAGTGTATCCTCAGACCCCAAACACTGCTGGCCTGAGACCTCCCCCCAGCCCCACACATGTGCTTGTAACCTGCAAAGTGAAAAGTTTTAGAGATCTTGGCGATGGTCGAACACAACATGAAGTTTAAGAGTTGATAGTTTTTGGTACAAACTCTATACTTTGTACCAAATGTAAACTATAGATGCACACTAAAAATGCAGTGGGATTACAAACATAGAGAGAAGAAATACTTTGTGACAGATGCAAAATAGTTAGTAGTAAGTGCACCCATACGATGGACTATTATCAAATGCTCAGATGGTCCCGACGTAAATGTACTTCTGATAGCTTCCGTAACCTAGGTGACCTAAAAACAAAGATGTTATGTCTCCAAGAGAAGGACAGACTGTACGAAGCTTGTGTGGTGTGGTAAACGAAACATGGGCATCGAATAGGAGGAATGTGTGAAGGATGGAAAAAGAGAGAGAAAAAAAACTGAGGCAAACATGGTCCGCAGGATGCGTAATGTTAATGTGTGCATGAACGACGGAGCACAAATGAGCTGAAAGGGGAACAACAAAAACTGGGTGACCTAGAATGGACATGTGATTACGAACGAAAGAAGGCTGACATTTGGACGAAGTGTCGAGTAGACCAAGTGAAAGGGACGTACGGAAGGAGACCGACGGAAGACATAGGATGAAGTGTGATGAAAACTGGTCTCAGAAGGTTGAACTTCACGAAGGCGATGACAAAGGACTACAAACAATAAATGGCGAGACACTGTTCTAGAGAACGACCCGACCAACAAATGAGAGCACGGAAAAGCTGGCGTAAAATAACTATATATATATATATATATATATATATATATATAGTAACCTGCGTAGAGCGATAAATTAAGCGTTGCTGAATGTCAATGGCATTTGTATGAAGCTGAAGTATAATAGAGCTTGGCCATTGTGCAACTGCGTAAGCAGGAAATAGCTAATATTGCACCAACTTGTACAGATAAATACACCTGATATTTAAACTGATTTTCAACAGCAATGCTATACAATCAACTGTTAATATATGCAGCTTTCTTACACTGGTTTGGTATCAGACATTAAGCCTACGGCTTTTTTGGTGATTAGGTGTTTATGTGTGTTGTGGTCTGCATGCGGTGTTACGTCACAGGAAAGGTAAAGACATTAAAGGTGACGAACACCACCAGTGTTGACACGGAATACTCTTCTGAACGACTGTTCCTTATTTAATGTATAACATAACAAATGCACGCATACCGATATTTATACATATAAATATATAAACATACATGTAAACACACACACTCACACACATTGAAAGTTACTGTAGCAGATATTTATGCATGCTATATATATATTAGTAAATTATCGAAACAATTGTCACGGCTCAATAGAAATGGTGAAGATGGCAAACGGAGAGAAAGAAAGAGAGAAGGAAATGTAGATTACCTTAAATAGGGAGGGTTATAGGAGTGTGGTTGTAATGTCTGCACTCCAGCGTAGGAGGGAGCCACTGCAGCAGTGGCTGTAAAGACCAAGCTGACCCAAGGAGAACAAAAGGAGTATGGAGTATTAGCTGTGGTGTCTGCACTCCAGCCCGGAGGTCAGTTGCAGGAGTGTGGTTGTGGTGGTGTCTGCACACCAATGTTATGGGGGGGTCGGTACAGGAGTGTGGCTTGTGACGACTGCACTCCGATGAAGAGAGGAGTCGCTGTGACTGCACTCCGATGTAGGGGGAGCCACTGCAGCAATGCTTACGCTCCAGTGTTTTAACAGCGTTGAAATTTACCCAGAGAAATTCAATGTTTCGTAACTGAACGGAATAGAGAGAAGAGAGGAGACAACGAAAGAAAAAGAAAAAGAGGGACTATGAAGATGAGGGAAGCGAAAGACCATAGAGTAGAAGAGGGAGGGTGAAAACGATAAAGAGAGGCTTTATAGAGAGTGGGAGGTGGGATGGGAGAGAATATGTGATGTAACAACAGGACTAAACGATTAACGACGATAATGCTTTACACATGAAGTGGGAAGAGAGACAAAAGAAAGGATGGTGAGAAAGTGGGGAATAAGGAAGAGGAGGGAAGACAAATGAAATCACAGGGTTTCTTTACATACCCGAATTTGGATGGCGTGTTTTATATATATATATATATATATATAGTGTCGTTGATGCTGTTGTTGATGATACGCACACACACAGAGGTAAAAAGTGGGATGCGATCCTTATCAGTTTATCAGCCAGGTGTATAATTAGATAGAGTAGAGACTAAAGTTTTTGGTGAGGTAAGATTACAAAATGAGGTAAGAGAGTTCAATCCCAGCGTTGGAATCAAAGTAAATATTTGTCATGAATTGCCAGTTCGATAACTGCTCCTCTTCCGCCACCACCATCATCTTCTTTCAACACAAGGGTGTTTCTACATGGTCGCTCAACCCGCTAGAAATAGCTACCAAATCTCCTTCAAATCATCTCCTCTACCTTTACAAAATGACAGGATACATTATGTACTGTAGTCTTTCATATTCCTAACAACATGAGATGGTCACGCATGGAATGTCTCTGATCATGGGTCAGCTCAATCGGTGAAGACCTACAGTTAAACAACAACATCGGCCACAACCAAAGTCAGAATACAAACCACGAAAAAAAAAAAGGGAATCTCCACAGGGCTTGATATGCTAGAAATAGCATGTGGTTAAGGAGCTCACTTTGTAACCACTTGGCTTCAGGTTCAATACCACTGCACAGCACCTTGGGCGAGTATCTTCTACTATAGCCCCAGGCCAACCAAATCCTTGTGAGTGGATATGGCAGACAGAAACTGTATGGAAGCTCATTATGTGTGTGTGTGTGTATACTAATCACTGAGTCATGTGTCTTATATATATATATATATAAAGGCACATGGCTCAGTGTTTAGAGCATCAGGCTCACTATCCTGAGGCAGTGAGTTCCATTCCCAGACCAGGCTGTGTGTTGTGTTCTTGAGCAAGACACTTTATTTCACATTGCTCCAGTTCACTTAGCTGTAGAAATGAGTTGTGACGTCACTGGTGCCAAGCTGTATCGGACCCTTTACTTTTTCTTTGAATAACATCATCAGTGGCACAGAGACGGGAGGCTGGTGTGCATGGGTGACTACTGGTCAATGATATCTTCGCAAATTATTATTTTTGTGAATTATTTGCTCCATATTGAAATATATATATATATATATATATATATATATATATATATATATATATATATATATATATATATATATATATTATCTATATATATATATATATATATTATCTATATATATATATATATATATTATCTATATATATATATATATATATATTATCTATATATATATATATATATATATTATCTATATATATATATATATATATATTATCTATATATATATATATATATATATATATATATATATATATATATATATATATATATATATATATATATTATCTATATATATTATATATCATATATATATATATATATATATATATATATATATATTATCTATATATATATATTATCTATATATATTATATATCATATATATATATATATATATATATATATATATATATATATTATCTATATATATATATTATCTATATATATTATATATCATATATATATATATATATATATATATATTATCTATATATATTATATATCATATATATATATATATATATATATATATATATATATATATATATATATATATATATATTTCAATACAGAACAAATAATTCACGAAAAAAATAATTTTCAAAGATATCATTGACTCTGTTATTATCTAATGTAACAATTTAAAAATGATAATAACACAATCAATAATATAGGTGAATGCAGGCCCCCAAAAAGTATTAAACAGCTGAAGGATTAATATTAATCAACAGACATACTAAGTATGTCTACCTTTTGGAAATAACTGTCAAAATTCTTTTGGCGATTTAAATAAGAGCTTTGACTGTTATTTCCAGCAGGTAGACATACTTAGTATGCCCTTTGATTAATTTTAATATATATATATATATATATATATATATATATATATATATATATGTATAATTATGATTATGGTAATGATGATATGTATATGTGTGTGCCTTTGTGCCCTCACTCATCGATGCCTAACAACCAGTGTTGGTTTATTTACATCCCCCATAACCTACTGGCTCAGCAAAAGAGACTATCAGATTAAGTAGCAGACTTAGAAAAAAATTAAGTAGAAGAGCTGATCTGTTCAACTAAAACCTTTCAGGGTGGTGCCCCAGCATGACCACAGTCTGATGACAGAACAATAAAGCACACCTTGAAGTCTTAGGGACACAGGGGACAATACACTTCTACACACACTGTCTTGAAAAAGAAAAGAAAACATGACAGCCATGGCTGGAATGCCTCCGATCACAAGTCAGGGTGACCCATACTAATTTACTGCAGGCGTGAAACTCTGCATCAAACAACTAAACAAGGAAGTAACAAAGAAAATAAGCAACAGGAAACCAGAAAACTGAGAAAAATGTATGAAACATAAGCCATAGAGCATAACTGTAAAATAATATACAGAATGATTAGCATCAGCAACACAGCACAGCTTTTCACAACCACCACAAATTATACACCCACGCTGTAAAATACAGAAAGCACATTTATCAGACCATTATCACCCTTTAACATCTGCCTTCCATGCTGGCATGGGTTGGATGGTTTGACAGGAGCTGGAAAGCCAGAGGACTGCACCAAGCTCTGCTGTCTGTTTTGGCATGGTTTTCAGGAATGGATGTCTTCTTAACGCTGACCACTTTACAGAGTGGGCTGAGTGCCTTTTACGTGGCACAACACTGGCAAGGTCTGTTTGGCATGATTTTCACAGCTGAATGCTCTTCCTAACATAAACCACTTCACAGAGTGGACTGGGTGCTTTTCATGTGGCACCTGCATGGTGAGGACTGTTCAGCAGGGTTTTTACAGCTGGATGCCCTTCTTAATGCCAACCATTTTACAGAGTGGACTGGGTGCTTTTTAAGTGGCACCAGCAAAATCTGGTTTTTACAGCCAGATGCCCTTTGTGAAAAATCTATCACCAAAAAAAAATCATACAAGAAACAGAACATAAAAGACAGTGGCTAGTAAACTACCATCCAGGCCTTATGCCAGGCACAAAAATAATCACTTTCAGAACTTGTCATTTCCTGACTGGAGTATCATAGCAATTAGTCCTCTCGCCTACTCTTTTGAACCTCTATCTATATGACCCTCCTACACTTCTTTAAGACATATATGCAGGACCTCATCACACTCACATACTCCCATCGTGCTGCTGAACTACCACTACAATCTTATTTAATTCATGGCTGAGTAATGAAGAAGTTTGCTTTCCAGCCACATGGTTTCAAGTTCAGTTCTTCTGTCGGATACCTTGAGTATCTTCAACTATAACTTCAAGCTGACCAAAGCCTTGTAAGTGGATTTGATAGACAGAACCAAGAGAAACCCATCGTATATATATATATATATATATATATGTACACATTGTGTGTGTGTGTGTGTGTGTGTTGTGACTCTTGGGTTTGACATTGTGTGATAGTTGTAGACAAGCGTCACTGTCATATATGCAGTGTCCTTCGTTTCCAATCTTCCATGAAAACATGTCTGGCCATGGGGTAACATTTCTTTGCTTGGAAGCAGGTGAAGGTTGGTGACAGAAAGAAAATCTGCTTCAATTAATTCTGCCCAACTCATGCAATCATGAAATAGTGGACATTAAAATGATGATGATGAACTGTCTCTTTCTTACCAGCAACAACCAGAAAACATTAAAATATAACCAACTGACACACATATAAATAAAAACTTAACACACACAAAGAAAACAAAAACCTTAAGTGCTACAAGCTTTTTTTTTACAACACAAGGCAGTAAAGAAAACAAATTGATGCACAAAAATAATTAGAGGTACTATTTTTGAGGTACCATATTTGGTTAAGAGAAAACAACAACAACAAAAGTGCACAAACAATACATAAAATCCAACTTTATTTTATGATCCTTCTTTATAGTCCATGTTTTGATTCTACAGAGAAATATTATCTCTACATATGCCCTGTACATCATCATTGTTTAATGTCTGTTTTCCATGCTGGCATGGGTTGGATGGTTTGACTGAGGACTGGTGAGCCAGAAAGCTGCACCAGGCTCAATCTGATCTGGCAAAGGTTCTACAGCTGGATGCCCTTCCTAACACCAACCACTCCAAGAGTGTAGTGGGTGCTTTTACATGCTACCGGCACGAGGGTCAGTCAGGCGGTTCTGGCAATGACTATGCTCAAAAGGTGTTTTTTACGTGCCCTCAGTCAAACCGTCCAACCCATGCCAGCATGGAAAGCGAACGTTAAACGACGATGATGATGATGATGATGAATGCCTTGCATTAGTTGAAAGATTTTAGGAGTGGTCTATATTTTCAGCTAAGATAATTAGTTATGTAGAATTACCTCCCTTGGCTCTGAAACTACAGTCACAGAGCTGAACAGCCAGTGTGTAATTCAAGTAAACTAAAATAACAAAAATATTTGACAAAACCACATGGAAGTTAGACACATGGAAGTTAGACACAGTAACTCACCATTAAAAATCCAAGGCATTTCATATACCAACATTAATCCTGTAAGAAACATAAAGAAATACAACTTATATTAAAGAGAACTTGGTGGAAATAGTTATAAAGCAAACAAACTTTCTTTTATCATTAGGATTCTTTAAAGCTAGCGAAAAATACATTAGCTACAATAAAAAGTGATCCCTTTTTAGCTTTACAATATTCCTACAAAACACCACAGTAATATAATACAGTTTGATCCCCAAAAATTCATCTAGCAGTATCACCCCTATAAACCACCCCTATAAACCACCCCAATATTACAATACAATTTGATCATCATAAATTACCCAGGTGTTACAATACAATGTGATTGGTATATATTACCCATGACCCTTAAGAATTAATAAACATGAAGACTAATCATTTATAGGTTAAGGAAAACTGAAGGATAGAAGTTATTTCTTTGTTGAAGTTAATTGTTAACAAACCCCGTGTTATTAAGATAGAAAATACTCACCTAAAATACATGGGTAATTAGATTTGAAACAGTTTATGCAAAATCTGATAAAGTCCATGTCCTGAAATGATATTGAAATATCATGTAGTATCGTTTGCAACAATATGGTGGTAACAAGCCCCACTCTTTCTCTCTCAACTATTTATAATCAAGCAACCCTCACCTTATTCTCACAAACTGCTGCCGCCACCACGTTTTGCATTAAACACACACTGAACAGAAATAGACAGCAACAAAACAGTTACTGAACAAATCTAAACAGCAGCAAAACAGATACTTAACAGTTTAAACAACAAAGCAACAAAACAGATATTGAGCAGATGTCAACAGTAACAGATGCTTAACAGATGTAAACACCAACAAAACAGATCTTTTTAACACATAGACAGTAACAAAACAGATATTTAATACATGTAGAGAGCAACAAAATAGATAATTAACAGATTATCCAGTGACAAAACTGATATTTAACAGATGTATACTGAAACAAAAGACAAATAATGGCTGATACCAGCTGTCTGAAACCCGATTGAAATTGCCTGAGGTAACAAAAAATAAAAAGAGAAAATCACAAAAGGGGATTACCAAATTCGCAAGCCCAGCACCATCCATATCAAATAACAGCATTAGCGGTTCACCAGGGTTTTCTTGAAAGGCTTTTTCTATGTGCCAAGCAAAGAACTTTTTCACCGTCAGCAGATAGTGACTGTCACCTTTTCGGTGCATTTTAACTTGGGTGATCACTGCAAACAAAACAGAATTTACTTCAACAAAATAATGCTATCAGATATTTACAGTTAATTCTTACAAACATCTCTATTTTTTTTTAATCCACTGGTAGACAGTATCAACCAGTGGAATTCGTTGTTGAGACAGAAAAGCATTTCTAACTTATGAAATTGTCTACATTGTGTAATGAATTCACTGAATATTTGAAATAATTTATCAACTTTAAAATCCCTTTTCAATAGCACAATCTACACAAGCGGTTCTCAACCGTAGCCCTCAAGCATCCTTCTGGTAATTATAATGGCACAGCAGCAACAGAAATGCACAAAATCGGTAGTAATTGAACATTTTGCTTAACATAAAACACCAGATAATTCCAGAAGTATTAGTTAAAATAATGGAATCTACTCACAGACTTTGTGTCCATCTTTGTCTGTATTATGGAAAAATATTGCACGTTGTTCCCACATTTTATCATCAAAACTATCGTCCGATAAATCTGAAAGCAAAATGGAAGCAAATTAAATTGCAATATATATAACCCGTTACTATAATTCTTCAACCAATGTGTTCATGACCAAGCTGGAGTACATTTGAAGGCCAGTCACCTATCATTTCAAGATGATGAGCATTTAGAGCAGGCATGGGCAACTTTTCTTGAGAAGCAGGTCACATGAGACATGGCTCATCATCACAGGCCACACTTCTAAAAAAGTTCAAAGATAATTTTCCATTAGGCATGCCATTCAGAAAGTGCCACAGGTTGCAGTTTGCCCAGGACTGGTTAAAAATGACCAATGACTAGCAAATCTCCAGCACTGCTGTTGACAGTGCTTATGTCGACATTCTCTGAAAATACCAATGTTGAGAGTGTGTGTCTATATTTATGTTGACATTATCTTGTGTACATTCTTGACTTCAAATCGTTTCATTTTCTAAAGTCCATTTCTTCCTTTTGGCATTTCATTTGCTTTTCAACTCCATCTGAGCAAATTACTTCAATATATAATCGTTATTAAAATTTCCTAAGAACAGGCACACCTGTATGGTAATAAGTTTGCTTCTCAGCCACATGGTTCTGGGTTCAGTTCCACTGCATGGCACCTTGGGCAAGTGTCTTCTACTACAGCTTTGGGCCAACCGAAACCTTGTGAGTGGACTTGGTAGAGGGAAACTAAAAGAAGCCCATCATGTGTGTGTATGTATCATTTGTGTCTGACCCCACCACCACCACTTGAAAACTGGTGCTGGTGCTGGTGCTGGTTTGTTTACATCTCAGTAACTTAGCAGTTCAGCAAAGAACCAGACTTCAAAAAATAAATACTGTTCAACTAAAAGCCCTCCAAGATGGTGCTCCAGCTTAGACACAGACTAATGACTGAAACAAGTAAACAATAAGTCTAAGTGTGCCTTGTGCCAAACAGCCACCACCACCCACACAGACATTTACCTTTGTTCATTTTCTTACTGGACTGGTCCTCAAAATGAACAATCAGTAACATTAAGGTCAGTTTGCCCCACATTTAACAAGTCTTATTTCAAAGTGACTCAGATCCTCACTTTGGTCCTCTTCTTTGATAATTATCAGACACCAACCAGCCTCCTACTTTCGACCCCAATCTCCAGCTTGTAACCATAACTATGTGCCTTCTTAGAGAATGCCCCACCATTTTAACATAATTCTAATTACCCCCAGATTGTTTTAGACTGTATTATCTTAGCTGATATAAAGAATGAGGATTTCAGGTTTTTACTGATAATCATCTACACAGCAACACAAACACTTAAACTTGTTTAAAGTGAAAGCATTGAAGCTAATAATTTATATGTTTTAACTATAACAATACAGAATATTCTCCTGAAGTTTCCATTAAATTAGTGGAGGCTAAAAGCCAAAATTGTGATATGATAATAATAATAATGAAGAAAAGAAGTATTTAATGTTTTGAGTTGAGTCTTTCGGTGAAGAATGAGAGAATATAAGATTACAGACAGGAAAGGGAAGAGGAATTGTAGGGGAAGAGGTAGAAATGAAGAGGTAAGGAGGACAAGGTGTTGCAAAATACTACACTGGATGCTTTACCGTTTCCACTAAGGGAGGTTGATCAGTCTTTTAAGCGTCATCATTTGTACCTTTAGCTGAATTATATTTTGGTAGGTGCAGACATGGCTGTGTGGTTAAGAAGCTGGTTTTACAAGTAAGCAATTTCAGGTTCAGTCCAACTGCATGGTACCTTGGGCACATGTCTTCTATCATGACGCTAGGCCAACTAATGACTTGTAAGTGAACTTGGTAGATGGAAAATCATCATCATTCAAAAATTTGAAAGTGTACATACATACATACATAGATATATATATATAAGGGTAAAGATCCCCTTCTGTCACAAATGACCGTGGGACTGCACCTAGAAAGTTCTCCTCTGATGCACAAGTCTGGGCAAGGTTGTTTATGGAAGACCAGTAGTCACCTGTGCATACCAGCCCCACCTTTCCACGCCACCGATTTTATCCAAAGGAAAGGCAAAAGCCAATACAGCTTGACGCCAGTGATGTCACAACTCATTTCCACAGATGAGTGAACTGGAGCAACGTGAAATAAAGTGTCTTGCTCAAGAACACAACACACAGCCCAGTCTGGGAATCGAACTCACATCCTCATGATTGTAAGCCTGACACTCTAACCACTGAGCTATTCACCTTCACAATAGGAATTGAACCCACAATCTTGCGATCACAAGTGCAATACCCTAACCACTAGATCATATGCTTTCCACAGTCCATCATAAATAGGTCAGGAAAAGAGGTAAGGAATAAAAGCTGATTACAATCAGGAAGTAGAACGAATATAGAGGAGATAAGAACAGAAAAAAATTAGGTTAACAGAAGTAAAAAAAAGACACAGTAATTAATCTGTTAAGAACTAGGCTTAAAAATATATATATAGACCTGATTGTTATAGGTTCAAATATCACCAGGAATGTTATTCTTTAAGGATAAATAGATTAAGTCTCTAAAATTAATTCAATATTTTTTCTATTTCTTTTTATCATTATCTGGTGAACAATAAACATCACTGGTCATTGATCTTCAATGACTACAGATCTTCAATGGGCAAATCACTGGCACATTGAATTTTTAATGGCAGGATCAACAAGGGAATAATAATAATAATAATAATAATAATAATTTCTACTATAAACACAAGGCCTGAAATTTGAGGGGAGAGGACTAGTCAATTACATGAATCTCAGTGTTTCACTGGTACTTAATTTATCGACTCCGAAAGGATGAAAGGCAAAGTCAACCGCAGTGGGATTTGAACTCAGAATGTAGAGATGGACGAAATGCCGCTAAGCATTTTGTCCAGCATGTTTAACAATTCTGCCAGCTTGCTGCCTTAATAATAATAAGGCTGGAGGGTATATCAGCTGAAATGGTGTGTTAACAACAAACAAGATGAAGACAAATAGCCATCAAATGTAAATAATGTAAATAATTCCTCATCTCTTAAATACAGAACAGAAATCAATGTATTTAATTATAATGTAACAATACTTGCCATTTATTTGGTATTCCATCCTCCATTTTAATGACTCATGAATTAAGGAGGCAACTTCTTCAACTTTGGCTTTAGGCTGGTGTCTGCAGTAGAGTTCCAAGAGAAAATCATCGGTCTTAATCTTTTCCAAATCTCGGTCATCATAGCAACCTTTCTCAATGTTATCTACAAAGAAATAAAATAACCAGACATGTAAGTATTTCCTACAGTGTTGTATATATGTAGGGGTAAAAAAAAAACCCATATACCCAAGGCAGTGTTCTGCATGCTAAACGCAAATACAGGAGGGCTGATATATGTAATATAGCTAACTGAAAAACTTTGATATTGACAGAGTATCCAAGCGATCTGTAGACAAAACTCCGTCTAGTGATGCTTAAAATCTACAAAAAAAAGAAAGGAAGGAAGATAATTAAGATCAGTTAAATGAAATCTTTTAGTGATGCAGGCACAGGCAGGGCTGTGTGGTAAGAAGCTTGCTTCCCAACGACATGGTTCCAGATTCAGCCCCACTGTGTGGCATCTTGGGCAAGTGACTTCTATTATAGCTTCGAGCCGACCAAAGCCTTGTGAGTGGATTTGGTAGACAGAAACTGAAAGAAGCCCATCGTATGTGTGTGTGTGTGTGTGTGTGTGTTTGTCCCCCCACCACTACTTGACAACCGGTGTAGGTGTGTTTACAACCCTATAGCTAAGCAGTTCGGCAAAACAAACAACAGAATAAATAGCAAACTTCAAAAAGAATAAATTCTAGGTTCAATTCCTTCAACTAAAAACCCTTCAAGGCAGTGCCCCAGCATGGTCACAGTCTAATGACTGAAACAAGTTAAAGAAGCAGATTAGATTGTATCTGGTCTAAAACCAGCTGGAAAAAGCAACAGACATGTTTCAGTCTTATTAGTCTTTCTCAGCTAAGCATATTCTTCTCTATTGACAAAACAAAGAGTAATCAATAGATACGGAAATAGATTAAATGTATTGATATTGATTATTGATATCAATAATATGAGTAAGTAAAATACTGTGATGTAGTCTACTACATACTTAACACATAAAGCACAACGGCCACAATCGTGGTCATCAGGCACAGGTTGAAAGACCATGATCGTGACCCAGATAGATGCATTTAATTTAAGGGCATTTGTTGGGGTCTAATGTCACTCAGACGCTCCAATACCTCCCAGAATGCAATAGGACTAATAGTTCAACTAATGACTTTTCACATAATGTAAAACTTGCCACAATTATATACTAAGAAGATATTTTAACAATTTTTTTGTTTTTTATGTGTGCCTTGCCTCCCCACCCTCGTGATGCTGGCACGTAAAAAGCACTACCCGAACATGATCGGTGGCACGTAAAAAGCACCCACTACACTTTCAGAGTGGTTGGCATTAGGAAGGGCATCCAGCTGTAGAAACATTGCCAGATCAGATTGGAGCCTGGTGCAGCCTCCTAGCTCTCCAGACCTCAGTCAAAACGTCCAACTCATGCCAGCATGGAAAACAGAAGTTAAACAATGATGATGATGATGGTAATGGTGGTAGTCTCATTTTCATAAAATGTGCTCAGCAGTCCACGCTATGTAAGTGCAAATCCCATTGCTTTATGGGTTAATATAAGGTTTGAATTCCCATCCCACTGCAATGAAGCAGAATGATACGAAATAGAAATGATTGCCATGTAACATTTAGAAAAACTTCTCAAGACGAGATGAGAGAAATCCATAAAGATTCATGTTAATTTAATACCCAACATTTCAGTAGCCAATTCATCTTTCTTTTCGGAGTTACCTCCCTTAACCAATGAAGAGAGTGTGTGTGTGTGTGTGCGTGTAAATTAGGTTTTTTTTGTTTGTTTTTTTTTTCCACTCACATGATACATCAGGAAGGAAGATCATACTGGGAGAATGACATGTCATGCTTGGTTGATGGCACGCTATACATTACTTTTACACACAAATGTGCACACACACACATCTGTGCACACATATGCACTTATATTCTTGATGCTATGCCCAGATCTGCCTTCGATGGATTTTTTACTGATGCAGACCTAACCCAATTATGCTTGAATTACTATATTATCATATTCATATTAAACATGATCTCCATTTATGTGTTTATGTATGCATGTATGTATGTATATGTGCGTATGTGTGCTTGTGTGTATGTGTATATATGTGTGTGTGCGTATGTGTGCTTGTATGTATGTGTGTATATATGTATGTATGTATGTATGTATGTATATTTGTATATGGCGTAGTGATTAAGAGCATGGGCTACTAACCCCAAGATTCCAATTTCGATTCTAGGCAGTGACCTGAATAATAATAATAATAATAATAATATCAAAAAAATACCTTAGGAATGAGAACCCAGGGTCAAAATTCCCCCAAGACATCTATCAGCCGAAACGTGTTAACAACAAACAAGATGAGGACAAATATCCATCAAATGTAAAGAATGTACATAATTCCTCATCTCAAAAATTGTTTAAACATTTTGTGTATTGTACAAATACAACCTGTTTATTGCACATGAATTTCAACAACAAAATCTTATATGAACCCCCGCAAGGGTCACATGGGCCTCATTCGAGAATCACTGATTAAAGGAATAAAAGTTGAATGTTTGCTGTTTCATAGATGGCCAAGTGGATCCGTACCTGTAGTTTTAGTAAGTTGTTCTCATGTTACAGGTGCTATTTAGATAAAAGTAATATCTGATTTCACAACACCTGAACAAAGTCTGATGGCAAATCACTTGAACATGTGTAGTTATCAACAATGGCTTTTATAGTTCAATAGCTATTGTTGTTGGAAGGACGGGGGTTAGAATAACACATAGAGTGATGAGGGGGTGAGAGAGGAGGAGAGAAAAAAATAGTGGATGTACAGTAGGCAACACCCACGTCAACCCCAACAGCCCAGTTGCTGACATAGCGTGCAAAGCTGTTCTTGTTGTGTTCTTTAACCTCAGGCCAGCCATGACCATAGTTTTTCCATGTATATCGTAGCACAGATTACATTATCATGAAAGCAAGTGGCTCAGTGGTTAGGGTTTTCAGCCATGAGTTCAATTCAGCCACGAGTTCAATTCAGACACGAGTTCAATTCCTGTTGGTGCTTGGTGTCCTTCAGCAAGACACTTTATTTCACATTGCTTCACTCTACTCAGCTGGCAAAAATGAGTTGTACCTGTAATTCAAAGGTGGGGGCAGCTTTGTCACATTCTGTATCATGCCAGATACCCCTGACAGTTATGTTAAGGATACGCATGCTTGTGGGGGTGCCCAGTCCCTTGCATGTTACTTTCACAAGCAGGCTGTTCCATTGATCGAATCCACTGGAACCCTTGTCGTCATAACCGACAGAGTGACAGTTATACATCAGAATAAAGGTTATTACAAAAGACTATTACAAAAGGACCGAGAGATCAATGGTGTGAAACTATTGGATAAAAGGGGGGCTGAGGACTTGATGGAGATGTACTTGGGTTGGAGGAATCGGTGGAGCAGCTGGCATGGGCAAATGGAGTGTAGTAGTATGAACATGTGTTGAGGAGGGATGAGAACCATGTTCTGAGCAGAGTGCTTGAGTTTAAAGTGAATGGAACCACGAAAGCGAGGTGAACCAAAGAAAACTTGGATGGAACAGGTGGAGGAGATTGGGAGGGTTGGCTTGAGGAGGGAGGATGCTCAAAACCTGGCAAGATGGTGTGAGAGCAGTTGCTGTAAGAGTGAGGTAGATCTGGCCACTCTCGTTAACGAGGACAAACCCAAATTTGAAATATTGGAGTTCATTCATTCAAAACATTATTATTGATGGCAGCTACAGAGAACAAGGTTTTTTACAATAAGCAAATATACAGAACAAGCCTTATCAATAGGCATTTATTATAAAGAACAAGGTTTATTACAATAGGCAGTTACACTGAAGCAGGCTTATAAACAGGCAGTTATAAAGACAAAGTCTTTTTCTTTCAATAGACAGTTATACTGAATAAGGCTTATTGTAATAGCGAGCTGCATAGTATGGGAATATGTGCCCTAGTAGAAAAATACAGGACAAAGTTAACACAAGAAACTATATAAGCTTTTCTTCAATAAACACAAAGCTTGAAATTTTGGCAAAGGAACTTGTCTATTACATCAATCCCAATTATTTACATTATTTACATTTGACAGATATTTGTCTTCATCTTGTTTGTTGTTAACACAACATTCTGGCTGATACACCCGTCAGTCTTCATCAGATGTAAGCAATACAAGCAAATACATAAGGTAAGTGTAGTCATAAGTGATAGCTATTATAAGGCAGGTTATGCCAAAATAGGCAGCCATATAAGTAAGGCAGGTTATGCCGAAATAGGCAGTCATATAAGGCAGATCACTCCAAAACAGGCAGCCATATAAGGCAGGTACTGCCGAAACAGGCACCCATATAAGGCAAGTCACATCGAAACAGGCAGCCATACGAGAAGAGTCATATTGCAATAGGAGGCCATATAAGACGAGTCACGTCGAAACTAGCAGCAATATAAGGTGAGTCACATCACAACAGGCAGCCATATAAGGTGAGTCACGTCAAAACAGGCGACCATATAAGGTAACGTCGAAACAGGTAGTCATATAAGGTGAGTCACGTCGAAACTGACAGCAATATAAGGCGAGTCACATCAAAACAGGTAGCAATATAAGGTGATTCACATCTAAACAGGCGAGACACCTCGAAACGGGCAGCAATATAAGGCGAATCACGTCGAAAGAGGCGACCATATGTGGCGAGTCACGTCGAAAAAGGCAGCCATATAAGGCGAGCTACATTGAAACTGGTCGCCATATGAGGCGAATCATGTCAAAACAAGCTGCAATATAAAGCGAATCATGTCAAAACTGACAGCAATAAGGCGAGTCATGTCAAAACGGGCTGCAATATAAGGCGAGTCACGTCGAAACAAGCAGCCATATAGGGCGAGTCACGTCGGAACTGGCAGCAGTATAAGGCGAGTCATGGCAAAACTGGGAGCAATGTAAGGCGAGTCACGCCAAAACAGGTGGCCATATAAGGCGAGTCACGTCGAAACTGACAGCAATATAAGGCAAGTCATGTCGAAAGAGGCAGCAATATAGGGAGAGTCATGTCAAAGCAGGTCGCAATATAAGGTGAGTCACATCAAAACAGGTAGCAATATAAGGTGAGTCATGTCGAAAGAGGTAGCAATATAAGGCGAGTCACGTTGAAATAGGTAGCAATATCAGGCAAGTCACCTCGAAACTGGCAGCAATAAGGCAAGTCATGTAGAGAAAAAGGAAACAATATAATGAAAGTCATGTCAAAACATGCGGTCGTATAAGGTGAGTCACTTTGAAACAGGTTGCACTATAAGGCGAGTCATGTTGAAACAGGTACCTATATAAGGCGAGTAATGTCGAAAAAGGCAGCAATATAAGGTGAGTCATGTCGAAAAAGGCAGCAATATAAGGCGAGTCATGTCAGAACTGGCAGCAATGTAAGGCGAGTCATGTTGAAACAGGCAGCTATATAAGTTGCATCAAAATGTGCAGCTATACATGGCAAGTTTTAACATGATAAACATCCACAAAATAAAACAGCGAAATTATGATTCTGCATTGTATTTCAGGTCATTGAACCAAGCAATCATAAAAGAATTGCTGCTGTTGCTGTTGCTGCTTCTGCTGCTGCTGCTACTGCTGCTGCTGGTGCTGCACTATGTACACCACCACTCATCCCACACATCACTCTATGGTTAATGTCATATGGTTAATGTGATATGAGGTTGTTGTGACATCTGTAAGCTATAAGCCGAGAGAAAGCAAGTGCATGTTTGTTAATCTGTAAACAAACATCAATTCTAAAAAATCTGTCTGAAAAACAGAAGGAATCCAAAACTAGTGAAATATTGACAACTGGTAGATAAGAAGGATTTGAAATCATCCATCTGGGGATCACACACACACACACACACACGTGTATACAAGGGACAGGGAAAGAGGTTTGTGACTGGAGAAACAGTAAACAATCTGCCAAGACTTACAAGAAGATAGACAGAAAAACAAACAGACATGCAGGCAGTCAGGCAGAGTTATGATAGCTGACTGATGGTTGAAGAATAAAGGTGATAGCTTATGCCAAGCAGAATTATCAATATTGAATTAGTGGCTTTCATAAGTGAACAGTGTAATAGATATTTTATTGAGCAACAGCAATGATAGATCATAAAGTGTCTACCACACAGACATCAGGCCTTACTACATACATATATATATATATATATATATATATATATATATATATATATATATATACATATATATACACACACAAACATACACAAACAAACTTGCTGCTGGGTATATATACACACACACACACACACACACACACACACAGAATGTGGCAGTTTACAGGCAATACACATGTTTTTATGACAGGTGATGTATACATTATCATTGTGACAGGTTGGTACGCATTGCCCTGCTGACAGACAGGCTTACAAACTCTGCACTTCTGACTAATAGGAATGGTAACTGCATAGACAGTCATTGTCATAGAAACAGGAATTCTCTCTCTCTCTCTCTCTCTCTCTCTCTCTCTCTCTCTATATATATATATATATATATATATATATATATATATATATATATATATATATATATATATATATATATATATATATATATATATATATATATATATATATAGTCATCCAGAATTAGGCTAGTCAGCATGGAATGAAAAGAATTATGCATCTAACTACAAACTGAAAATAATAGTAACAAGAACACTCACAGAGCACAAACCTCCGCCAAGGCAACACCAACATCCTCTCAATGATTAGCCAGAGATGATTTTTAAAATGAGAATACCTGAAATAAACTCGACCGCTCTCACAAATGAGAATACTAAAACTGAACCCGACTGCTCTCAAAAATTAAGTAAAAAAAAAAAAAAAGAAAAATAATCCAGAATCCTTGTTTTGTACTGGATCGATCCCAAAATCTAATCAGTTTGTGTCAATCACGAGGCCAAACATTCCTGAAAGTTTCATCCAAATCCATCCAGCGGTTCTTGAGATATTTTATCCATGGACTTGCAAGGCAGAAATTATCCAGGCTAATTCTGTTTTTGGTAATTTTTTTTTTTGTCCATAAAGATATTACACATAAAGAGAAAAAAAAAGAAATGTTCATATCTATCTGTATATGGTGGTTAGCTAAAATTCTGTAGACGTATTCTGTAGAGCAGTTTAGCATTAAAAAAACAAAACACACCAGTAATTTATTAATTAAATAATGTTGTTGTGACAATGTAAGTGAAATACCATGTTGTTATTATTACATAATTGACATTATCAACCTATTGCCAGATATAGGAGTGAGATGGCTAAGTGGATAATATATTAGGCTAGCTAATCAAAGATGAGGAGTTCAAATTTATTACAGGCATTTCATGGTGTATTTCGAAAAACATTTTATTCTACATTGATACAGTTACAAATAGGTACAAGATTGTGATTCATATGGTTCTATATTTAAGAGATGAGGAATTATTTACATTATTTACATTTGACTGATATTTGTCCTCATCTTGTTTTGTTGTTAACACGTTTCGGCTGATATACCCTTCAGCCTTCATTAGGTGTCTTGGGGAAATTTCGAACCTGGGTTCTCATTCCTAAGGTATTTTTCGATGTTGTTGTTGCTATCATCATCATCATCATTATTATTATTATTATTATTATTATTATTATTATTATTATTATTATTCATGTCACTGCTGGAATCGAACTTGGAATCATGGGGTTAGTAGCCCGCACTCTTAACCACTAAGCCATATGCAGCATCCATCAAACCAGGGTTAAACATTGAAGGTTTAGGGGACATGCAGGAGGTGGTTAAAAGATGAAGCCCAACACCAGAAATACAGGCTGTGAGTTCAAACTGAGCCTAAGGATGTGTGTGTAAGTACAGAACACAGCACCTGACAGTAATAGTTTAAAAAGAGAGTGAAAGAAGAGAGAGGATATACCAATCATGTGAATGTGGAGTTTATGTGGAAATACTCAATACAGGCCCAGATGTGGCTGTGTGGTCAAGAAGCTCAATTTGCAACTTAATGGTTTTAAGTTCAATTCCATTGCGTGATACCTTGGGCAAGTGTCATCTAGTACAGTCTCAGATTGACCAATACCTCATGAGTGAATTCGGTTGACAGAACTGCACAGAAGTGCTGAGCAATGTGAGATAAAGTGCTTTCCTGAAAAACACAATGAATTGCCCCAGTGCAGGAATCAAGCCTACAATCTCACAATTGGGTGTGCAACACCCTAACCACTAGGCCAAATGCTCTCACATCATAATCCTTTTTTTTTATAGGCACAGGGTCTGAAATTCTGGTGGAGGTGGGGCTAGCTGATTCCATCAACCCCAGTACTCAACTGGTACTTATTTTATTAACCCTGGAAGGATGAATGGCAAAGTCAACCTTGGCAGTAGTTGAACTCAGAATGTAAAGACAGATGAAATACCGTTAAGCATTTTGCCTGGCATTTTAACGAATCTGTCAGCTCACTGCCTTACGCCCTCACATCATAATGATAACCGTTATAATAATCAACACCTTTGTCATTACAACCATCACCATCGGCACCGAGACAACCATCACCATCGCTGTCATATTTAAAGTAAACATCAGACACAAAATAAAATCTCTAAACAGAAAATAAAATCTTTTTTTTGTTGTTGTTTTTTTTGTTTTCAGATATCACTTGACATTTTCACTTCTTCTCAAATATTGTTTCTCCTCTCTCTCTCTCTCGTTCATTTATCTATTCTTTCCCATTCCATCTCTCTCTCTCTCTCTCTCTTTCCTCTGTCATTTACCTGCCCCCCCCTCTCTCTGTCTTTGTCCATGTCTGACATTTGACTGATACAGACACTACAACTGGCAGCTTGCCTGGGGACTGAACTCACAGAAGCAGTAAATAATAATAATAATAACAGTAGTAGTAGTAGTAGTAGTAGTAGTAGTAGTAGTAGTAGTAGTAGGCAACCTAGTGAGTGTGTTGCTATTATGCATGTTACAGAAGTTTAGTTATCACACAGAGAGAGACAGTATAGCATATGTATAGCTATCACAAAAGCCATTGAGTACATCTGACAGAGAGCACAGAGCATGTAATATGTATGGAGTTACTCTGAGACAGTGTCATATGTGTTGTTATTACACAAGTGGTCTGATGTGTACAACTTTCACACAGACAGCGCAATGTAATTACCACATAGAAAGCCCAATGTGTATAATTATTACACAACTATTCCAGTATGAAGGTGCATGGCTCAGTGATTAGAGCGTCGGGCTTACAATAATAAGGTAGTGAGTTCGATTCTTGGACCGGGTTGCGTGTTGTGTTCTTGAGCAAGACACTTTATTTCACGTTGCTCCAGTTCACTCAGCTGTAGAAATGAGTTGTGATGTCACTGGTGCCAAGCTGTATCGGCCCCTTTGCCTTTCCCTTGGATAACATCGGTGGCATGGAGAGGGGAGGCTGGTATGCATGGGTGACTGCTGGTCTTCCATAAAACAACCTTGCTCAAATTTGTCCCTTAGAGGGTAACTTCCTAGGTGCGGTCCCATGGTCATTCATGACCAAAGGGGGTCTTTACCCTTTTATTCCAGTGTGTATAGTTATCACATAGACAGTTCAACATGTAGAGTTATCACTCAAACACCCCATTATGTGGTGTTATCACACAGACAGCAAAGTATATATACAGGGGTTGGGCAAAATAATGCAAACACCTAGCATCATAGCATCATAATTTTGAAATATCTATAAAACCATCAAAAGCTTGTTTATTTTTATGATTTTTGATTTATTATTGGTGTTGCTTAATATGTTTTGCTAAAATTGCTGTTTTTTTTTCAGATATCTTCAGAAAAAAGTAATTAAAATTCATTAAAATGACAGATCTATCGGACTTTCAAAGAGGTCAAATTGTTGGTGCTCATATGGCAAGTGCTAGCGTAACAAAAACAGCTGAAATGTTTGGTGTATTAAGAAGTACTGTCTCAAAAGTAATGACAGCCTTTGAGAAAGAGGGAAAAACCTCTTCGTCAAAACAAAACGCTAGAAGAAAACCAAAACTTTCAGATAGGAACCATCGGACTCTTACACGAATTGTCAGAAAGGATCACAAAAGTACAACTCCCAAAATTACTGCAGAGCTAATGACCACCTCGAGAACCCAGTTTCCACAAAAACTGTTCACCAGAAGCTGCACAAAGCCAGAGTTCACAGCTGTCACACAGACAGCCCTGCATATGTTGCTATCACATAGAGAAAACAGAATGCACAGAGTTATCATAGAGACAGCCCAGTATATACAGTTATCACACAGAAAAGAGAATGCTCACACTTATCACACAGACAGCTCTGTGTATGCTATTATCACACAGACAAT
>NC_142940.1:54165409-54187909 GCF_046866305.1 Octopus bimaculoides | reverse complement strand
TCATATAAAGTAAACAAACACATACACACACACACACACACACACTCACCCCACCCCCACCCCCCGTCACCCCAGTTAAACAAATATTAACATCAAAATTACACAAGGTACACAGGAGACAAAAAGATGCTTTAAAAGATGACATGATCTCATCATCATCATCACTAATTGTTGTTATTGATAACATCATCATCAATGTAGCCGTTAGTGACGTCACCATCATCATCATAACCATCATCATCATCATCATCATTGTCATAATCATCATCGTCACCACCACCACCACCACTGCAGTTTTTATAGATTTAATCACCATCACCCTCGTTGTATTTATTGATGTCATCATCAGTCTCACCATTGCTTTACTAAGTTTACCATTTAATAACGAGAACAGGTGATTGGAGTGAAGGTCATCATCATCATCATCAACATCATCATTTAACATCCCCTTTTTTAATTTTTCTCCATGCTGGCATGGGTTGGATGTCCTGACACGAACTGACAAGCCAGAAGGCTGTGCTGGTCTCCAATGTCTACTTGGGTATGATTGCTACAGCTGGATGCCCTCCCTAATGCCAGAATCTAGTGGGAGCAGTTTTCACGGCACCAGCATAGGTGGGGGGGGGGCCGTCACCAAATACCTACAAGACAAGATCTCTGAACTGAGTGTGGGGGGGGGGGGCAGGTATAAGTATCATTGAGGGATATGAAAGTATGGTAGAGGGAGAGGAGTGAGTGTCTTGCTGAAGAAGTGAGCACATGATTTTTCCATGTGGGAAAAGAAAGAGAGATGTGGGGGGGGGGGGGGTCAAGGTAAGAGGTGAATATGAGAGACAGAAATAGGATAGAGTAGTGGTCCTTCCCTCGGGTCCACATGGCCTTTAGGGGTCCTTATAAGGTTTTGTTGTGAACAAAATATAAGCAAATAAATTGCTTATATTTCTACAATACATAAAATACTCTTTTCTACTCTAGGCACAAGGCCTGAAATTTTTTTTTTGGGGGGGGGCAGTCGATTAGATCGACCCCAGTACGCAACTGGTGCTTAATTTATCGACCCCGAAAGGACGAAAGACAAAGTCGACCTCTGTGGAATTTGAACTCAGAACGTAATGACAGATAAAACACCGCTAAGCATTTTACCTGGCATGCTAACGATTCTGCCAACTCACCACCTCACGGAAAGTAAATATTTATTTCTTTATTACCCACAGGGGGCTAAACATAGAGGGGACAAACAAGGACAGACAAAGGGATTAAGTCAATTACGTCGACACTAGTGTGTAACTGGTACTTATTTAATCGACCCAGAAAGGATGAAAGTCGACCTCTGCGGAATTTGAACTCATATATATATATATATATATATATATATATATGAGGGGCTTCTTTCAGTTTCTGTCTACCAAATCCACTCACAAGGCTTTGGTCAGCCTGAGGCTATAGTAAAAGACACCTGCCCAAGGTGCCAAGCAGTGGGACTGAACCTGGAACCATGTGGATGGAAAGCAAGCCTCTTACCACACAGCCACGACTGCATCTATACACATGCATATATATATATATATATATATATATATATATATATATATATATATATGCATATATATATACACACACACACACACACACATATATATATATATGCATATATATATATATACACACACACACACACATATATATATATATATATATATATATATATATATATATATATGCATATATATATATATATATATATGATGAGCTCCATCACAGTTTCTGTCTATCAAATCTACCCACAAGACATTGATTGGCCCAGAGTTTCTGTCCCGCTGTGAGGAATTGAAACCATGGGGGTGCGAAGCAAGCTTCTTAACCACACAGCCATGCCTGCATAATCAAAAATATATCAACAGGAATTGAGAAGTTGCCATTCTTATTCCTTGCAAAAGATTTCATTCTTTGGCTCAGAACCCAGGAATTGACTCTTATGTGTCATTGACACTTCTGATTTTGGTTCCCACTACAACAACAACTGCTGCTGTTGCTACTGCTACTGCTACTACTGCTGCTGCTGCTGCTGCAACATACTGCCAAGTGCAAGTCATGGTTTAAGAGTTGGCAGAGATGTAACTTTCTCTCCAACAATTGATGTATAAATATCTAGTTTGAAACACACAAACAGTTATGGGTTGCCCAGGTCTGCAATGCAGTACATCTATCAATTAAAACATCCCAGCATTCTAGTATGGGTTGACCAGGTCTGCAATGCAGTACATCTATCAATTAAAACATCCCAGCATTCTAGTATGGGTTGACCAGGTCTGCAATGCAGTACATCTATCAATTAAAACATCCCAGCATTCTAGTATGGGTTGACCAGGTCTGCAATGCAGTACATCTATCAATTAAAACATCCCAGCATTCTAGTATGGGTTGACCAGGTCTGCAATGCAGTACATCTATCGAATAAAACATCCCAGCATTCTAGTATGGGTTGACCAGGTCTGCAATGCAGCACATCTATCGAATAAAACATCCCAGCATTCTAGCATGGGTTGACCAGGTCTGCAATGCAGTACATCTATCGAATAAAATATCCCAGCATTCTAGTATGGGTTGACCAGGTCTGCAATGCAGTACATCTATCAAATAAAACATCCCAGCATTCTAGCATGGGTTGACCATGTCTGCAATGCAGTACATCTATCGAATAAAACATCCCATACATGTTAGCATGGGTTGAAGTAGGTTTGATAAAACATGGAAAGGGTGTTTTAGTGATGGTGACGAGAGGAGGGGGTAGAGGGAGAGAGGGAGGGAGGGAGGGATAAGTGAGACATGAAGGCTAGTAGATGGTATGATCAAGGTGTGTAAAATCTTTCTAAATTCAATGATTCACACAATAATTGGCAACATGTCTAACAAGTGTGGAGAGAAATAGCTCACCTCATACATCTTCATAACATCTGTCACTTTATTACACATACATATGCACACAGTTAAACTCCAGTCATAATTGAAGCCATATTACATACACTATGTGTATGCATGTGTGTGTGTGTGTGTGGTTTATTTTATTTCAATTAAATGTATCTCCACCTCTCTTCCTCTGTCTCTTCCACTCCAGGCTTCTGTCTATTAGATATTTGCCCTACTCCAGGCATGTCCCTAGTAGGTTGTTTCATCACTCCAAGTCTCTCTCTCTCTCTCTCAGATTCTCCCACCAAAGCCAATGCCTCTTACAACCAAGTGATGTTTTACAAATACCACCATCCCTGTGCATGCCACCAAGGGTCATGAAGCAATGATTTTAATTAACACCAAGTGATGGTCAGCAAATCTTTATGATAGAGAGTAAATCTGAAAACAGAGGACATTAAAATGTAATTTAGCAATTATATGAAGTCGTAAAGTAATGTTGATTTTATATGAGAAACTTTAGCAATCTAATACAAGATATTTTCAACCTAGTCTGGTAATCACTGAAAACGGGTTGAATGGTTTGACTGGAACTGGCATGCCAGAGAGCTGTACCAGGCTCTTATTGTCTGTTTTGGCATGGTTCATACAGCTGGATGCCCTTCCTAATGTCAGCCACTTTGCAGAGTGCACTGGGTGCTTTTAACATGGCACTAGCACCAGTGCTTTGGGGGAAGGTACCAGTCAATTAGATCAACCCCCAGTACGCAACTGGTACTTAATTTATCAACCCTGAAAGGATGACAGGCAAAGTTGACCACGGCGGAATCCAGATGCTTACTTTTAGCAGAATGAACACCCTTATCAAGGCTTCCTTCAGTGGCTTCTTGAGAAGAGGTTGTCTTCACTACATGTGGAACACATTTAATGATGTCTTCCTTTTCCTGAGAACCAAACTAGACTACTTTGTACACTCCTCGACACTACAAGAAGCTGACTTACTCCACATATTCTAACTCTATGCACACACACACGTACATTGATTCCTTATGTTTGTTGGACTAAAGCTTCCAATGAGAAAAATTACAAAAATAGTGTGAAATGAAATTATATATTTATAGCAATGTAAACATAACATCACTTAAATCTACAACTTAACGAGATTAAACAATGTTAATTAGTAACTGTTGTTGTTGTTTTTTTTTAAAGGGAGTCAGTCATCTCAAACAAATGCTCAATACATAGTGCGATATGTGGCACTAAAATCGTGGTGGTGGTGGTGGTGGTGGTTAGGTAATCAGTAGTGTTGTTGTTGTTTAGTGTCCCTCACAAAGGTATGTAACTTCACTGCCTCAGTGTTGTTGTTGTAGTTCTTCTTCTTTCTTTGATGTTTAGCCCCAGGTCAGAGCTGATCAAGCCATGGTCAAACAGCCTTTTTTAAAATGCATACACGACTGCAATTATCTCATGCATTCTTTCTGTATTTAAGAAAGATAATGTGTGATTTAAAAGCTGGTGCTCCATCTGCTCAATGACGAGGGTTCCAATGAATGGAACAGCCTGCATGTGAAATTAACGTGCAAGTGGTTGAGCACTCCACAGACATACATACCCTTAACATAGTTCTCAAGGAGATTCAACATGACACAGAATGTGGCAAGGCTGGCCCCCTTTCAGTTACAGGTACATCTCATTTTTGCCAGCTGAGTGGACTGGAGCAATGTGAAATAAAGTGTCTTGCTCAAGGTCACAACGCGCCGCCAGGAATTAAACTCACAACCTTATGATCATGAGCCGAATAACGTAACACATCTTCACAATCATCATTATCATTTAACATCTGTTTTCCATGCTGGCATGGGTTGGACAGTTCAACTGGGGTCTGGGAAGCCAAGAGGCTGCACCAAGCCCCAATCTGATTTGGCAGAGTTTCTACAGCTGGATGCCTGTCCTAACGCCAACCACTCTGAGAGTGTAGTGGGTGCTTTTTACATGCCACCAGCACAGGAGCCAGTCAGGCGGCCCTGGCATTGATCACGTTCGGATGGTGCTTTTTATGTCCCATAAGTACATTTTCTTTGGTTAGGTGGCCAGTTCAGATAGTGCCTTTTGCATGCCACCAGCACGGGAGCCATTCAGGGCACACTGGCATCGACCATGTTCGGATGATGCATTTTACATGCCACCGGAATGGGAGCCAGTCAGGCAGCCCTGGCATCGATCACGCTTGGATAGTGCTTTTTATGTGCTACCAGCACAGGAACCAGTCAGGGGGCATTGGCATTGATCACATCTGGACTGTGCTTTGTACTTGCCACCATCACAGGAGCCAGTTGGATGATGCATTTTATGTGCCACCGGAATGGGAGCCAGTCAGGGGGCACTGGCCACAGCTACAATCTTCGTTTTACTTGACTCAAAAGGTCTTCTCAAGTATATCATATCGCCCAACGCATCAAGGGTACTTTTAAATGGGCCAGACATGCAACACTGGCATTGGCCATGGCTGCGGTCTCACTTTAAAGAAGACTTAGCTACTTAGTTTTAGTAAGTGTTCACATAGAGACTCTCTTGTTTCCTCTCATGTCGTTGTCATTGTTTAAACCTCTCCCCCACCAGGTCAACCTTGATTGAACAGTCATATGATGAAAGACATTCCAATTGTAACAAGTCCTTCTTTTCAGGAATATTTAGGACAGTAGTAGCTAATGTATCCTGTTTTAAATAAGAAATTATGCTGTGATTTCAGGGTGGGGGGAGGGTTAGGCCACCACTTGCTATTTCTAGCATATGTTGTTGTTGTTGTGGTGGTGGTGGTGGTGGTGTTGGTGGTGGTACTGTTGCTCTTGATGATATTGATAGTAGTTTGGGCAGTTGTATGGATAGTGTTGTTCTTGTTGTTGTTGTTAGTGGTGTAAGAGTTTTGGTGGTGGTAGTGGTAGTTTAAGTGGTAATAGTTGTGGTATTGTTGTTGCTGTTGGTAGTGGTGGTGGCAGCAGTGGTGGTGGTGGTGAAGGTGGTGATAGTAGTGGCAGATGGTGGTGGCGGCACTGTTGTGGGGGGGGGGGGAGCAGTGGTGGTGATGGCATTAATAATTTTTGTTGTTCTTACAAAACCTCGTTTGTGGGATCTTAACAGGGTTATTACCAGATCCTACATCACAAATGTTGGAAGTTGGAGGTCAGAAATATGAAAACATCTGGCATATATCAGAATACTGTTGATTCTAAATAAACTCTGTGTATCTTCCTTCCAGTAAGAGGTGGTGGGCACAACAACCAAATAAAAATAATGCATATATTACACACACACCCAGACACACATACACACACAAACATACAAACAGTAAAAATCGACTGACTCGGTGTCCTAATGAATATGTTGATAATTTCATACACATTGAAGCGATAATTAAGTCAATATGCCATTTATAACAATCAGGGAAATTAAACTTAGCTTGCTACACCAGCTGAATGATAAAATATTTTGGCTGGCAGAAGGTAACACCTTGTAATTTCTCCCATACAAACAATATGCTATTGATTAGAACCAACTTTTTGGTGTAAATGAATTATTACCTGTCCTGCAGTTTATGACATGCGTTTCTTGTTTAAATAGACAAAAGGTAGGATATATAGGTAGGATAGATAGGTAGGATATATGTGGAGACTCTTGTTTCCTCTCATTTTGTTGTTGTTTAAACCCCCACTCACCACAAACCCCACTACCTAGGTAGGGGGCTCTGAAAGCGGTCTCAGAAGGTAGCGTCCCTGCCTTCCTGAGCTAGTTTCCCACCACATTTCTTAAAAATCATGGTAGAGGCCTTGGTCTTGGGACCACTCATGTCTAGAAACTGAGGTTGGGGGTAAGCAAGAGCATGCTCCCCATAGAAAATTCAGCTCCAAAAAAGCCTCATGATAGCAAGGGAGAATGGGCACCAGCCCAAAGGTTGGGGTGGGCTACACCTGCCTACCTTGGTTGCTATGACATTGAGGTAAATCCAGCCATCCTCATTAACAGGGACAAAACCCAGATTTAAAACACTGGATGGTGATGATAATATAGAATAATAGATTCTAGTTTACATTTAGAAATATATTTTTAATTTTGGTCATATTGGAAATGAAAAACTATAGCAGAAGATTCTGGCAGAAAAGTGCTTTCACCAAGAAATAGTTCGTTTAAAAAAAACCAAGGCTAGTGCAGATCAAGAGGATATGTGAAGATAGACTTTCCAACTGTGACCATCACATCTTTTCTTGTATCCTTCAGATATACTTCCCAACTATGAGGCTTGAATCCTGTTGCGTGGCACCTTGGGCAAGTGTCTCCTACTATATATATAACTCTGCTGGGCCAACCAAAGCTTTCTGAGTGGATCTGGTAGACAAAAACTGAAAGAAGCCCATTGTGTATATGTGTGCGTGTGTGTGTGTGTATGTACCCTTGTCTTGGCATCACATGATGATTGTAAATGAGTATCACTGTCATACAAGCAATGTTGTTCATTTCCAATCTCCCACAAAAACATGTCTGGCCTGTGGGGAAATATAACCTTGCTTGGAAACAGGTAAAGGTTGGTGACAGGAAGGGCATCTAACCAAAGAAAATGTACTTCAACAAATTCAATCCAATCCATACAAGCATGGAAAAGTGAAATTCCCAGTATACAGCAGTGAGGTGTTTAGTATAGAAAACCAGCAGAGATAAGTGTTTAGAATTGAGTAGGTAGGTGTTCAGAACAAAGAGATAGAGGAGGGTGGTGGTTAGGGAGGTGTTCAGAATACAGGGGTAAAGTGTTCAGTTTAAGGGAGGGTATTTAGTATAGATGGGAAACAAACCCCAAAAGTAAAGTCCAATTTGTGAAGATAATCAACAGAGCAAGAATTAATTTATCACAGTGTGTGTGTGTGTGTGTGTGTGTGTGTGCGTGTGTGCGTGTGTGGGTGTTTAGGTGATGGGGTTATCATCAAGGTGAAATGACAGATTCATGAGACATTAAAGATAGATATGAGTCAACGTTAGAAACTTTGCCCTCACATTTTCTTCAACAATTCGCAGTGATTAACGAGAGAGAGTTTATCAAAATTCTCACCACATTAACAATGACTGAAATATATTTCAGTTCCAAAGATTACAACAGAGAGAGGGGGGGGGGAAGAATGCTTACCATCTTCAATAGTTGACTTTTAGTAAATCTGTGGAACACTAGATAATGGAGTAAGTAAAAGCTATTGAAAAATGGTAGCAACAGAACAATAAGAGACACACAGATTCCACAAATTAATGCCATTAACTTACTATTTCACTCTACTGAAATATTTTGTAAACAGCATAAAAGAACATGCATGTTCTATATGCAAATGTACATGTGTATGTACATGCTTGAGATTGTGCATGTGTGCGTGTGTATGTATGTTAAGTGTGCTTATTGGGAACAAGGCTGTGCTCTACTTCCAGCTTTTTCTAACAGTTTCGTTTGTACGTTTTTACAAAATATTATGTATTTTGTTCAAAATAAAACCATTTTACTGCACAGTGTGTATTGTACAGAGTGATATAATATTGTGCAATGTATTACAATGTTGTATAACATCATTGTGGCACTCTGTCGGTTACAACGATGAGGATTCCAGTTGATCCGATCAAGTAAAAGATAACTCAGACACTAATACGACCTCAGACTAAACTGTCAATGTAGCTTAAGACATCAATAAACTACCAATATGATCTGAGACTTTCATAAACTTTACTAACACACTCCTAATATAAACCTATATATCAATACAGTGCCAATAAAACACTGTTATGATTCTAGACACTATCAATATGACATGGGATACTAATAAACAACCAATATGATGCCAGAGACTAGCAAACAATAATATTCATCTTTAAAGATGAAATTCAAAGAGATGATGTTCCAGATTGCACCAGAAGAATAGTTAGCAAAACTAATCACTGTCTAAAGAAAATTTACTACCATTTAGGTACAGATGTGGCAGTGAGGTTAAGAAGCTTGTTTGCTGACCAAATGGTCTTGGGTTCAGTCCCATTGCATAGCACCTTGGGCAAGTGTCTTCTATTACAGCCCTAGGCCAACCAAAGTGGATTTGCTAGGCAGAAACTCACCACAAAAGCCTGTTGTGTGTGTGTGTGTGTGTGTATACATACAGACATATATATAAATATATAGATAGATATATGTATGTATAACTGTTAAAGAGGACAACAAACGTTAAGACAAGGCAAACATCTCAAGTCATAAATAATATTGTATGTGACTTGAGATGTTTGCCTTGCCTTAACGTTTGTTGTCCTCTTTAACAATTATATATTCGCCGCATCGGAAATCTGCAAAGGCTCCATGACTACCATCTTGGCTATAACCTTGCAGCTCTAGTAATCCATTATAGCACTTGCCCATACTTGGTATATGTATGTATGTATATGTGTACATGTCTATATCTGTGTGTGTATCTCTGAATGACCCAGTGCCCCAGTATGGCCACAGTCCAATGACCGAAACAAGTAAAAAATAAAAGATTTTAACATCATGAGATCCATTTTTTCCTTCATTTGAAAGCCACATCTTTTATCTTTTACTTGTTTCAGTCATTCCACTGTGGCCAGGCTGGGGCACCACCTTGAAGAAATTTAGTCAAATGAATCAACCCCAGTATTTGATATTTTGTTTAACCTGATATTTATTCTATCAGACTAGTTTGCCGTACTGCTAAGTTACAGGGACGTATACACACCAGCACCAGTTGTCAGGCAGTGTTGGAAAATAAACACACACACACACACACACACACACACAGATATATATATATATATATATATATATGTAAATTTTTAGGATACGAAAGAATCAAGTATTTTGCCAAAATCAGGTCAGGAGTGTCATCTGGCACTATGTCCATTTTTCTTGAAAAGTTCTTATAGTTAGTTCTTTCTTGTATTCACCTACTGAAAATGGTTTTTTAGCATGATGTAACACTTTCGTTCATCAATAAAGAACACATGTGAAACAGCTGAAGTGAACCACAACCTATCTGTGTTATTATTCAGATATATATATAAATATATATATATATATATATATATATATATATATATATATATATATATATATATATAGGCACAGGCGTAGGTGTACGGTAAGAAGCTTGCTTCCCAACCACAGGTTCCAGATTCAATTCCACTGCATGGCACCTTGGGCAAGTGTCTTCTCAGGCCGACCAAAGCCTTGTGGTGGATTTGGTAGATAAAAACTGAAAGAAGCCCGTCGTATATATGTGTGTGTGTGTGTGGGCGCGTGTGTGTGTGTGGGCGTGTGTGTGTGTGTGTGTGTGTGTGTATTTGTGTATCCATGTTTGTCCCCCCCAACATCGCTTGATAGCCGATGCTGGTGTGTTTACATCCCCCGTAACTTAGCGGTTCGGCAAAAGAACCAATAGAATAAGTACTAGGCTTTCAAAGGATAAGTCCTGGGGTAGATTTGCTTGACTAAAGGCGGTGCTCCAGCATGGCCACAGTCAAATGACTAAAACATATGAAAGAATATACACGACAGCTTCTTTCAGTTTCCGCCTACCAAATCCACTTATAGCTCAAGGCTAAAGCAGAAGATACATGCCCATGGTGTCAAGCAGTGAGACTGAACTCAGGACCATGTGGTTGGGAAGGAAACGTCTCACCACACAGCCAAGTCTGCAACTACACATTCTGTTTAATGTAATCAACTTCAGGTTGCCTGAAAGAATATTTTATTAAATATACAACACAATATGGGATGAAAATGTAATCATTAATAATGAAGCAATAAAAATATTAACTGACCTTTTAATAACGATTACATATCATTAGTGTCACTATACATTCACTTTACATGCTGGCACAATTTTATATATGAATAGATATAATAATACTGTTTTGTTTTGCTTTTATGTCAAATCAAAACTTCTAGAAGGCTGCACCCAAGCCTTTTGTTACCATATTTCTGTTGAAATATGCAGCTTTTCATCATTATCATCATCCTTTACTGTCCATTGTCCATGCTGGCATGGGTTGGATAGTTTGACTGGGCTGGCACGCTGAAAGGCTGCTCCAGGCTCCAGTCTGATTCGGCATGGTTTTCCTAATGCCAACCACTCTCAGTGTGTAGTGGGTGCTTTTACGAGCCACCGGCATGGGTGCCATTTGCATGACACCGGTATCTGCCATGAATGCGAGTTTGCTCGGCTTGATGGGTCATCTTCTCAAGTAAGACATAATGCCAAAGGCCTTGGTCATTGCCTCCGTGAGGCCCAACACGCGAAAGGAACTCGGCCACAAAATAATGAAGAATTTAGTAACAATACTTTGTCCTTAATAAGATGTTGCTTGGAACATAAATTGATTTCAGGTTATAACTTCCCCCTCCCCATCTCATAGTTATAACTCCCTCTTCTCATCTACCTACCCCAACCGGTGGTGCTAGTAACAACTCGTCCAGACGTCAACTAATTTCTAATACTGGTTTAGTGCTGGTTATGAGAGCTAAACTTTAATAACTGGAACAGGCAACTAAAGGCCCATCCCTTCTTATGTAATACTAAAACATTCCCTCCTCCATGACATAATTAACAGTAAATATAACATAATGCAAAGTTCAAGGAAACGAGCAGTGGTATGCTTTGTTAGACTGTCTCCAAAACTACAACATACTAATTTATTTATATTAGCACATAGTTACTCACTGATTAATGAGACTGAAAATGAAATATTCCACAAGGCACAGATCAAAATCTAGTCTCATGTATTTAGGACCTAGTCACAAAGAGAAGGGGCTTTAATTTCTTTTACTTTCAACCCATTCTACAACAAAAGCATTCTCTTCCAGAGATACGTCACCAAACTTTGTTCCATCTCTTCCTTGTTTTTTTTTTTTTTTTTGTTCCCCCAGAAAAATACCAGCCAAAATACCATATTATAGTTTGAGTTGATATGTTGGAAGTTATTTATAAACTAAACAGAGGTGATAGAAGGAAAACCTTTTCACAAAATATGCTTTATCTTCGCAAATTATCTTCACCCATACTACTATAGATATTAAAATTCCATTCATACCAAATGTGCAAAAACAAATATTTGAAAACCAGAATTTCAATGAGAAATATAGAAACATACAATGTGTGTGCGTGTGTGTGTGTGTGTGTGTGTGTAATTGTCTATATACATATTTGTGTGTGTATGTGTGTGTATGTTTGTACTCAACAAAAGTATAGAGTAACCCTTCAATTAAAATAAAAAATAAATATTACTATAAATATATAAAAAATAGAAACAAACATTAATATATGTGTGTAGATATATCTATGTGTATATATATACATATATGTCATCATCATCATCATCATTTAACGTCCGCTTTCCATGCTAGCATGAGTTGGACGATTTGACTGGGGACTGGCGAACCAGATGGCTACACCAGACTCCAATCTGATCTGGCAGAGTTTCTACAGCTGGATGCCTTCAAAGTAACACACAAGTTGATATGTATAAGGAAAATAAAACAAGGTAGAAAATGCTAAAATAATTTTATCATGAAGAACATTTTAGTACCGGTTTCTTCAGACTTTGCGACTATTTCAACTTGGAATAAAACATGAAAAACAATTTTCCACAATTTAACTTTGCCCCATTACTCCATTCTCTCTTCTCTTATCCCACCTCCAATTAATATGTCACCTCTCTACAATCATCCTCTCAATTCAATCATTCAATCATTCATCATTCAATTATCTTCTCACTTCCATCATTCAATCATCTTCTCACTTCCATCATTCAATCATTCATCATTCAATCATCATTCAATCATTCATCATTCAATCATCTTCTCACTTCCATCATTCATCACTCAATCATCCTCTCACTCTCATCCTGCCGCCTGAGTAACAAGAAACGACATTGCATTGAATCCGTCCATATTCAACCCAACATTATCGTTACTTCGTTATTACTAGCCAACACTCTCTTTCTCTTTCCTATTATTCCCTTTCTGCATATGTGAGTGTGTTCTAGATATTCTCTCAATTAAAAAACAAAAAAGATCATGTTCAGTTAAGTATTCCATGAATTGTAAGGTATGGGGCTTATATTCTAATTACGTCATTATTTCATTGTATGGTTCAAAGATCCTTGTAGCCGGGGTCATGGACAAGCCATCACCTTCTCGGATTTCTGGTAGAGGAGTCGTCTCTTATCAAAAAGAATTAGAACTGCATCTTCTGCAAACAAGTTACAAGATTTTACATTACCAGCATCTTCCACTAAAGGTCATGTTGTACGTTACTTTCTTCAAGTTGTCGTATGTAATTAAACAGTGAAAACCATGCCGCCATCGAAAATGGACATTAGATGATGATGAGGAGGAGGATGATGATGATGAGGAGGAGGAGGATGATGAGGATGATGATGATGAGGATGATGATGATGAGGAGATGATGATGAGGAGGATGATGATGATGAGGAGGATGATGATGAGGAGATGATGATGAGGATGATGATGATGATGAGGAGGATGATGATGATGAGGATGATGATGATGAGGATGATGATGATGATGAGGAGGATGATAATGATGAGGAGGATGATGATGATGATGAGGATGATGATGATGATGAGGAGGAGGAGGAGGATGATGATGATGATGATGGTGATACAGAAGGAATATATATTCAGGCAGCAGCTCATATTAAAATAGTTTAGCAGAGAAGCTGATGCACACTTTGTATATATATACACTTTGTATATACACATACCAAGAGCCAAGAGTTTCATGAACTGGCACTTATCAAATGCATGATGCTCCTTCAGTCACTCTGTAATGTCAACCAATTATTAATAACTGAAATTATACATATATATATACATATATATATACATATATATATATATACACAAACTTAAGTCTTGAGATCTATTTTCCTGTTGCTTAAACAAGCCTATACATATATATTGGGTCATCCCGTAAATAATGTGTTTTTTTTAATTGCATGAACTAAAAGTTGGAGAGGGATGAGATAAACTACCTGCATCAACTTGCTAAAAAAGCAGGTAGTAATTTTACCTTGTACTTATTCTTAGAGAAAGTTTTGGAGAATGCATTTCCATTTTAACAGTTATTTTTTCAAAGCTATAACAGAAGTGACGAAAGAGCATGACCATATTCGGCATATTTTGCTTTATGAGTTTATAGTACCTTCTTCCTTTGGAGATAACTAGAATAGACCATGTGTTCAGAGCCTTAGGATTGTCATGAGACACAAGGCATAGGGAACAGAAATTAAGTAATACACTTCATAAGCTTACAGCTGTTTCTGCTATGAGAAGCAGTGCACTCAGAGAAGAGTGTTTGGGCAACATCTTATAGTTTCACACATACATATTTACATATAGATATACATACTTAGATGCATACACATGTAGTCATACATACACACACACACATACATACATGGTAGCTTTCAACTCAAGATGAGTATAACCATTGCTGACAAATTATCTTGTCTGAGACCTCAAAGACAACAGCTGTCAGCAATGCCATCGACTCTACTGAGTTCATCTGTCCATCGACAAGTTTAGTTTTTCATCTTACAGGGTGTCCAACACTTTAGTTGCTGGTGGCCCAACCATGTGACAGGTACTGATGGAATACTTCTTAGCACTAAGAATGACCACACACACACTTAAAGCCCCACTGAAGAGCTTTGAGATCAACCTCAACATCTGGAAAATGCAAGTGCAAGACCCTTCTATGGACAGAACAGGATTGCAGGGGTACAAAGAAAATGCTGACTGTGCAAGTCCAGGGCCAATTCCTTCAGTCCCTGTCTTCTTCTATATATGATGTCCTTGGTCATCATTGACAAATTAATAATAAGAGAAGGGTCAGGGATGCAAAAGGTGACAGGATATGAATATAAACACACACACACGGCCTCTATCACTATTCTCATTTCAATGCACATTGAAATGCGAATAGTGATAGAGGCCGTGTGTTGTCTGGTCAGTCTGGTCTTCAACAGTGTTTCACCAATCGGTATGATCCCTCTTCAGATCAGCCTTCACCACTTTGTCTCAAGTCTTCCCCAGTCTCCCTCCTCCACTTGGCATACAAGGTACTTCCTTATGCAGCACTAACCCCCCTCTACACATCACATGTCCATATTAACGCAGTCTTCCCTCTTGTACACAACATCTGATTCCTGTTGTACCCAGTTTTTCTCTCAGCTCATTTCTACTCTGTGACTCGTGTACACTAACCCATTCATCAGAGCATAATGCCAACACTTTATTCTTTCCTTTGCAAGTCTTCTGCATTCAAGGTCCACGTCTTACTACCATGCAGCCTCACAACTCAAACACAAACATCATACAATCAGACATTCACTCTGACGGAGAAGCCCTTTGTTACCAGCAGAGGCAATACACCCACTGAACTTTTCCCAACCTGTTCTTACCTGAGCTACTATATTTTCCAAACAACCACCTCCACTGTTAATTATGTCACCATGGTAACAGAAGCTATCAGCTACTTCTAGTGCCCCTATTGAGCATCTAAAAGAATCTATTGTCAGTGTGTTTTTAGTACATATAATCACAGTGCAACTGTCACATACAAAGCCTGCTTCCTCTCAGCCTGTATGGGAGTCCACTCCATCTCTGGTGCACCCAGAGCTTACACTGGGTACAGCATATGGAGTTCCTGTCTACTTCTTCTCTGCAAGGACATATTTACAAATATGTGTGTATGTGTGTGTGTGTGTATGTGTGAGAGAGAGAGAGAGAGAGAGAGAGAGAGAGAGAGAGAGAGATTCAAATAAATGAATAAACTCTCCAACATATTTTGAATTTTTCTCGTTTATATACTCTTCACACTTATATGTTCATTTGAATATAAATATATACATGTACACACACATATATTTGAGAGTATGTCTGCGTGTGTGTGTGTTGACTCTAAACACATTGTATACTCTCAAGTGGACTGTCATTTACATACAAATACAAACATCCTCAATAGCAGGTCACAGAAATACAAACACTTCACGAATTCTACACACTCCATCACACATACACACACACAGATGGAAGATGATATCTTGGAGGGTCGTTGTAGTTCACTTTCAGAAAACAGGTTGATTATGAAACCGTAGATGACTTAAGTAGGGCTGCCCTTGTTAAAACGTATACCCAGACTATCAATTCTTCCCTCTGCAGAAAAAAAAGAGAGAAAAACCCAGCTCCAACAGGTAATCGAAAGCACGTTTTAGACCCCTCAGGGAAACGATCCAGAGAAAAAACCTCGTCTATCAATCAGAACAATTTAACCATTACCAGCATCACCATCATTCCCACAATACGAAATATCTAATGGTAGAGAGGTCATTCCAGTGAGGGAAGGGGTCAGAAAATCAAGACAAAATATCGAATGTGGTTTTCTTCATCAATCTCAAGATGTTTATATATATATATGTGTGTGTGTGTGTGTGTGTGTGTGTGTGTGTGTGTGTGTGTGTGTGTGTGTGTATATATAATTATGTGTATTTCTTCTATCTTAATGAATAAAAATTCTTCTGATAGAATAAATGGGTTAATAGAAACCAATGTAGCAAAGAACACAAAATAACTGTGGTTAGCTCCTGTTTTTAAGGCAGGAACTCCTTGAAATTTTGGGTATTTGAGTATATTTAAGAATTTAAGGATTGGAGAAAACGCATGTTATAATTGCATACTTTATTCCTACACATGTTTCAAAGGATTACAACCTGTGTGATCCATAGGGATCTTTGATGTTAAAATTGTAACCTTCTCATCAGGGAAAGCATGGGAATCATCTTAAACGTAAGACATTATGACCGATTATAATGTCTTATGACCGATATATATATATATATATATATATATATATATATATAAGATGGAGATGAAAGCATGAGCCTCATAATATGACTGGTACAGAATCTGGTGGATGTTGAGAGCTTGGATACACCGAACAATGACAGTGCGAAACTGTAAAGAGCTTGGTGTTTGAAATGGTTAAGGATTGTGGCAATTCGGGGACTGAGTGGAGTGTTTTTAAGTGTTTTAGTTTCTACCATGATATCTGACAATAACAACAAACGAGTGTGTGGGAGAAAATCTCAGTAAAACATTCATACATAAATGTAAATGTACGCAGACATTTAGACGATCTTTGTGTGAGCGCGTATATGTGTATAGCTACATACTCAGACACAGGTATGTGAATGTATGTATGTATGTATGTATTATGTACGTATGTGTAGATGGATAGAGAGAGAGATAGATACATACATACATACATACATACATACAAATGGGAGAGAGAGAGCTTTATATAGTTAAATATATAAATATAATTAAATATATAAATATATTAGATAGATAGATAGATAGATAGATAGATAGACGGATAGATAGATAGATAGATAGATGGAAACTGTGTGCAGTGTGAGTTGAAATAATTGTCGCAGTGAATATGCGAAGAGTTGTCAGATGACTGCAACAAAAGAAAACAGACAAAAGTAAACAAAATATCCAAAACATCATCACCAACTATTAATAATGACATGCTGTTGCGTTTGCGTATGTTTATATATATATATATATATATATATATATATATATATATATATATATATATATATATATAATATATAATATATATATATGATATATATATATATACACGCACACACACAGATATCTTCACGTTTACATACATATTCATACACGGGCATTTATATATATTTACAGACAAACATACAGGTACCAGTCTGTATGTATGCATGAATGAATGTACGTACGTATACACATATTCATATACAGTAAAGATAAGGATATTTCATAAAAATGGTAATATAAAATCTAAGAAAACTGTAAATCAGAATTAAATTGCTCCATCTTCAGTGACAAATCTTCAGATGAAGGGATGCTTAGAAACGGGTGACGTGTGTGCGTGTTTCTATACATATGTGGGTGTGTATGTGTATATGTGTGTCCCTGTGTATGTGTATATGTGTGTGTGTGTATGTGTGTGTGTGTACTGACATATAGCAATGGAAGGGGCGTTGCTAGAGAGATGGAGACGAAAGAGAGAAAGAAAGATTGATTGTAAATGACTGATTGGAGGATACTACGATTTAGACAGAGACGGATAGGCAGAAAGAGAGAGAGAGAGAGAGAGTTAAAGACAAGGAGATAGAGAAGAGGATAGCGAAAGAGAGAGAGATGGAGAGATGAAAACAGTGACAGAAAGTAATAAATAATCATGAAGACTTGTGTGACAAAACAAGAGAGAAAAGCAATAGCTTCAATAAAATCAAGTGATTGTGTTCCCTTCGTTTTGGCTCCTCTGACATCTGATGACAACAATAAAGTAAAAGACAAGAGAAGATGTTTCACTTACCTCGATATTTGTCCAGAAATACTTGTCTTACAGACGACATGTGGTCCGGCGTGGCCGGCTCCTACAACAAATGCAAGCGACAGACTAATGTTTAGATGACCTGATTTGTTATATTTTTGTCGGGTAACAAGAACGGAAGAGCAACAGTTAACACGGTATAAAGTGACAAAAGATAACAGCAGTCAAAACAACAACAACAAGAACTTACGTCGTCGTCAAAGTCTCCCGCCGCCATATTCGACGGCTATCTAAAGACTTCTAGTAAGGGAGGTAACTAGTTTGGTGACTACTGATGGATTAAGATGGATTGATAGGAGAAGGGTTGGTTGGGTGGATTGATAGAAGAAGGGTTGGTTGGATGGATAGATTAAAAGGCAGATATGGATGGAGCTTGATGGATACTCATATAGAGGAAGTGATGAATGAATAGACTAATACGGAGATAGAGTCAGACAAACAGATAGATTTGTGAAAAACATTTACTGCAAGCTACATAGGTTGAACCAGTGACTTTCTTGCTACAAGCGTAAAAGAATTTATTATTCTACAAAATAATTGGCCCAAACGATAGATTAAATTAATTATTTAGCTATCGAAGGAAGATCAGGTTGTGACCAAATTATACCTTATGAAAAATGCCTAGATCCCATCCGAGTGATCATAATAAGCAGTAATTTTCTTGGGTGTTTTCAAAGCATCTGATGTCTGGATATCCTGTACATGATGACACACATCTTCTGTGTCATAAGAGCCAAAAGAAGAGTCACTTCTCTAAAATGTGCCATAACTGCCTCTTCATCATCTACCGATGTTGCCACTACTTTCATCAGTCAATCAATATCACCTGCTATCTCAGGGATCATATTGATAAGCTGATGACTTATTAGAGGGTTATAACTCTGAAAGTTTTGTCCATCTTGATTTAGTTAAATGCCACTCACTATATATTTTAGCAATAGATAAATTCTATTTTTAGTACCATTGCTTCAATCTCTGTTAAACATTCGCCTCTTGTTGGATGACCAGTGGATCTTTTAATAATGTACATTGGTCTGTATTTCCCCAGTGGTGTTCTGACATCATTCTTGACCAGAATTTTCAGAAGTTTCATAACAGTGTAGCTAGGAAGTGATTTATCTTTTCTTGTTATTTGTGGATTTAGTAGCTAATACATCAATTCTCCGGCCTTATTTGTTAAACCTGACATTTGATTGCCATCCTGTTGCCACTAGATCACATTACTCTCTTTATTCTTAATCAGCAGAGTAAATTGATTGCAAGGCTGTAGGGAAAGAAATTTGCATTGTGAGACAACACTTCAAGATCATGAGCCTCTAGCTGAGCTTCACACTGTGTCCTGCCGATAAAGGATTCTTCGTTTGCATCACTTTGTGAGCCTGAAAAACATGCCATATTCCACAGATGATGTCCAACAAATGGTTGCCTCATGTAATGTATGCATGGAAAACAAGCTATAAAATTCACAGACCATACAAAAAGCACTTCATAAAGGTTACTCAAACTTTTGAACAGCTAAACACCAACTTCAAAGGACCACATTCTTGTATCGACTAGAATCAATATTTTCTTAAGCTCATAGATGATATCATAGTTCACACCAAACACTAACTATCCTTACCGGTTGTTTTCTATTTATGGTTTGCTAATTTACATTTACTATGTTTGTAAAACCTCTTTTATAACAGCATGAATTTCTCACTAATGAAGGAATATCATGGATCAAAACCACTAATCATGACCCCCAAAGTAATGAACTGCTGGAGAGATTCAATAAAGTATTTTTGAAAGCAATCATGCTAGGTTTAAGGCCATGCAAGCTGCCTGGCAAAGTCTTCTCACTAATGATGCCTATGCACTCCAGTCATTATTGCATGCTGTAACCAATGCTAATTCAATGAGAAACTTCTGGATTATTCCCATTGCCTTCCTATGGTGACCTGAGTTCTTTTGTTGTATGATCCTGGAACAGGTTTTCTGAAATGCTATGTTTGCATCAACTAGATAGATTCTCTAACTGATGATGTGGAATTCATGCAAACAATTTATGTTTGCTACTACAATATCAAAGAAACTATAGGCCCCTACTCTCTCTCTCTTCTCTCTCTCTCTCTCTCTCTCTCTCTCTCTCTCTCTCTCTCTCTCTCTCTCTCTCTCTCTCTCTCTCTCTTCTCTCTCTCTCTCTCTCTCTCTCACTCTCTCATGCCTGTCTGCACACTCTTCATGCTCTAACATATCTACCATAGCAAACTATATCTCTCCTTCCTCTTCTTTCTTTTCCCACTGATGCAGCCAAGTATCTCCAGTACATTGAGACACCTATCTGTATCCCTCTTTTATACTCTAACCTCTCACCTGGAACAAAGTCGCCTCCTGCAGTTCCATTCCCTCTCCCAGCTGAGAAGTCATCATCTTGCAAGTTACTTGATGACTCAGCTGATGTCAGTGCCGCTCTGTTGAGTGGTTGGCATTAGGAAGGGCATCCAGCCAGAGAAACCATGTCAAAGCAGACAATGAAATCTGGAGCAGCCCTCCAGCTTTCCACCTCCTGTCAAACTGTCCAACCTATGCCAGATGAGATATTTAGCACCAACACACAAACAATCAGAAAATATGAGATTCAAACATTGAAAGGTTGACCAAAAAAAAAAACAATGTTGCCAGTAGTGTCATTGTAAGGCATGGGTACACTGGGCAATTGCCTAGGGACCCCACTAAGGGCCCAATTCTGATGAACCTCTTCCTTTGGGTTCTTGATAGTTTCCATGTTCTAGTATTTTGGATTTGTGAATTTAAAACATTATCAAGAGAGTAAGATTGTTGCAAAAACCATTTATTACAAGCTCTGTAGCTTGGTCCAGTGAATTCTTCCTTACAAACATGAAGGAATTTGGAATAATTCTAGAAATGAACTGACCCCAAAAAATGGACTAAATAATTATAAAAAGAAGACAAGATTCACATTCAGTATTTCCTCCATTGACAAGCTTTACATGCAGTCTCATGATAATAGAGGAAGTTGTTCACAAGGATTAACAAGTTTTGATGAATTTTATTGTATAAATGTAATCAGTTGTGTGCTGTCTCCATTCTTGGATAAGTGTTTTGCTGTTAATTGAAGTTTTATGTTGAATAAAGCCATCAGATAAGGTGTCTTTCAATTGCACAACAGATAGCTAGCTGGCTAGTTGACTGGCTAGCTGGCTGGATAAATGGACAGATGGACAAACAGACGGAGGGATTTAAAGACAGATAGATGGATGGACAGATGGACGGATGGATGGATGGATAGATGAAGGGAGGGAGGGTAGGCTGGTAATTTGACTAGCTGGATGGATGGATGGATGGATGGAGGGCAGATTGGCTGGACAAATAGAAAAATGGACAAACAAATGGACAGATGGGTGAGAAGTTGGCTGGTTGGTTTGTTGGTTGAATATTTTAGTTTACATTTTTGTCTTTCCCTATTATTCATTAAATATTTTCATTTCGTTAATATACAAACAGCCTCTTCAAAATATCCATCTTGTTCATAATATAATAATAATAATAATAATAATAATAATAATAATAATAATAATAATAATAATAATAATAATTTATTGAAAGAATAAAGTATCATTAAAGAATTGATCAGAAACAAGTGCGTGACATAAATATATGAATGTAACAGTTTCAATTCTTTAAATCTGACTTCATTTTTCAATTAGAAATCAATATTGTAACTTTAAAACTGTATATATGTATGTATGGGTGTGTGTATCTGTGTATGTATGTATATATGTATATATGTGTATATGTATGTATGTATGTATGTGTATGTATGTATGTGTGTATGTATGTATGTATGTGTGTATGTATGTATGTGTGTATGTATGTGTGTACGTATGTGTGCATGAATGTATGTGTGTGCATGTGTGTATGTGTGTGTATGTATGTGTGTGCATGTGTGTATGTGTGTGTGTGTGTGTGTATGCATGTGCACATCTATTTCAGACATAGTTTATGATAAACACACATATACATATAATATAGAAGCATGCATACATACACACACACACACACATACATACATACATATATACATAGATTATAGA